>NC_056725.1:53082602-53247602 GCF_019279795.1 Protopterus annectens
ACAGAGTATTAGCTTATGGTCAGTCTAATAAGCAAACTGTTCTGCCATAATCTAATTTCACTCTCTGTTTCTCTTTCTTTCACTGTCTCTGGGTATTATTCGTTGCCTTAGGTGGTAGCTGTATACCTGATACATTTCTAATTTACAGCCCTGTATAAGTAATTTCTTCATACATTCTGTTCTACTTTTTATAGCCTTCTAAATCCATATCATTTTACTGGTATCCTTTCTCATTTAATTTGCCTGCATTGTGTGTGTGTGTGTGTGTGTGTGTGTGTGTGTGTGTGTGTGTGTGTGTGTGTGTGTGTGTGTGGGTGTGTGTCTGTCTGTCTGTTTGCCTGTCTGTCTATGTGTGCCTGTGTATATGACAGAGTCTATCTTTTTTGGTCTGTTTCATGTTTTACAGTCGCCTGCAGCCAGGACATGACAGGCTAGAGACAGTCACCAGGTGACTATGACAATATGTTAAGGGGTACTAGTAAAAATGCACCATGCTATATATGAAATAACCCAGTGAGCAAGCACTATTACATTTGTCTCCTACCAGCTTAGTGGCAGTGGAAGCCTGACTTATTTTTGAATACTGAGCCACATTTAATATCCATGATCTTACCCTGCCATGGCTCTAGAATGTATAACGTCATGTATTTCCAGGCATATAAAAAGACTGAAAAAATATATATTGCAATCTGATTCCGCTAGATGGCAGAATGAGTTATGGTAATTGATTTCTGCATTGTTGTGACACAAATTTATGAAGGGTTTGATCTGCTATTTGGGATGATATATATTGTATGAAGTGTTGTAGGTTATTTGGTTTGGAAATCACACTATTGTGTTGTCTTTTGTCTGCTTTGTGCTATTAAAAGAATGTTTAGAAAAAAATAGATTGCTAAATATTCAAAACATGATAGTTGTGTAATATCGGGTTTCACTTCTGAATCACTGTTGCAGAGCAATATCATAAAGCTAATTAATATTCCTTGCCAGTGTTTCCTGTAGGAGAACCATTTATATTCAAAGGCATCTACGTTTCAATTAATATTAATAACTGCTCTGGTAGTGCAGTTATTTAAGTAGGATTGTTATATTTTTGTATTTGTGTTAACTTACTGAACACCTTTCAATCAAATATGGCTCAGTCGAGGCATAATTTTATTTATTTATTTATTTGTATTTGTTTACTAGAGCTGAGTGCTGATCAACATACAATCAATTGCAGACTCAGCCTGGGTTACAAAAGGTAACAAACAGTATTGAGTTACACAGAAGTTAACAAGGTAATACTACAGACAAACATTGTACACTCAAATAACTACATATATGTACCTATTTTCAGAGGGTAAAATAAAGGAGTAAGCTAAAAGTAGAAAAAAGGGTTTACAAGCAAGATCAAAAAGTAGCAAACAAAAAGGTGTTGGAGGGCATAGTACAATTAAATTAGGCTGAAAAAATAAAGTAGGTAAGATAAGTCCAGAGGACAGTAAGTTGTCAATAAGAGTGAGCGAGGTAATTGTAACAATTGAGCTAATAACCAAATATAGTATTTAGCTCATAGTGACAAATTTTTTAGTCCATAGCCATTATTAAGGAGGGTAGAGTGAGAGGGTAACTAGTGGGGTTCTGCCTAGTTTAAGCTGTAGAGTTATGTGATCTGGTGTTAATGTTGATGGCTTTGAAATTGCCCGTCCCTTTTGTAAATTTGTATTTGGATACTCCTTCTGGGCCCATCTCATTTGCTCACTCAGCTGAGTGCAGTGAGATCATATTCTGATTTCAGGCACTCCTACTGTGTACAAAGGGAGCATTTGGGAAGGACAACCCCTGTAGCCTCTTAATCCTGCTCTGTTCACTCCCTGAAAAAAACAATAAATAAATAAATAAAATATATACATATTTTATTCAGCTGCTCTTACTGTAACTGCCTTAGTTGCTGTTCTGCGTGCTGTTATCTGTTCACTCTCTCTTACTCTGCACTTATTACTGCTTGTTAGTAGCCTTCTAATTTACTGCCTTCTGCACTTGTTTTTTAGTCATTTGTTAATTTAAGTGCATTTATTTAAACTGTATTTGCCATAATATTGCTACACACTCAAGTGTGCTAGCCTGCACTGCAATTTGAATTTAAACTGGTCCCTCAGTGTGTGCGACTCAGCAGCCTACCGCAGACCACAACATCTCCCCTCTCACTGGTACTTACTGACCTCCATCCTCCTATCCTTCTGTACCCCTTTGAAGTCTTACCCTTTATCTCCATTTACTGTCTATCCTCCTTCATCTTAGAGTCTTGTCCTTTTGCTCAATTCTTACTCCCCATCCTCTCTGCCTGTCATTTCTCCTTTCTCCACTAAGTGTCAGCACCATATCGCCTTTTGCCTGCTCCTACTCTATTAATTTTATTTACAACTTTTCCTCTAAATTCTTCAAAAGCCAGACCTCCCCTAACTCTACTCCACCTTCCCTACCTTATATTTTTCGAGTGCTGCTCATACTCTACTTATTTTCCACCCAATCGTACTGTACTTCTACCTACTTACCTCTGCTCCAACCTGCAGTGGCTGATACTTTTTCAGCTGGACTCTTCTTCCCTGTTGCTCCATCCCGCTCCGTTCGCCCTGCGGGCTCATGCCGCTCCCCTACCCTGCCCCCAATTCCCACCCACCCCCAGTGGTCCTACATTTATTGCCATCCCAAACTCCCACCTTCTCACATCACCCAATACCTTCTCAGTACTCCTCCCACTTTTTATCAAAAAACACCTCCCCTTCCACCAACCATACCTCATTAAGCAATTCTCCTCCCCACCCACCAACCTTACCTAACTCTTTCAAACCTACAAATTCCTTTTCACTTCTAATCAAACTACTTTCTAAAATGCTCTCTTTTCCTACTACAATCCCTACCCTTACAATACTCCTACTCCTCATTCTTCTCCCTCTGTACTATACCACCTCTTATATCAACCTTTACCTAAACCCTCCATATCAACCACCACCTCCCTTCCCCACACATCATTTCCACACTATCTCCCCTTCTTTAACTCCCTTTCACCCCACCTTGCTCTCAACATTAAAACTCTTCCAAATCCCAACCAAATACTACAAACCTAAACCCACCATCTCCCATCCATTCCTTACCAAACGCACTCCTAACAAACTTTTTCACCTTCTCTCCTACCTTAGCTTAGCAGGCGACATTCATCCCATCACTGGACCAAACATTTCACAAACAAATAACCTTATCTCCAACAACAAACCAAATTGTAAATACCTCAAATTCCTCATGATCAACGCCCAAAGCTTAGCTAATAAAATTACTCTCTTCCATGCCTGGCTTAACCATAATTCACCAGACATATTAGCCATCTCAGAAACTTGGTTAAAACCACACATAATTGACACTGAATTCCTTCCCCCCCGGTTTTCACTCTCTCCAATCTGACCACCTAAATAAAAGAGTTGGTGGTGTAGCACTAATCTACTCCAATCACTTATCTATCACTCCCTTCCCAAACCCCATTCCTACATTTAACAACACTGAACTAATATCTGGCATTCTAAAATTAAATGACCATAAAAGTATCTGCATCATCTCCCTTTACATTCCTCCTGGTAACAACACCAAAACCCTGGAAGACATCCTTTCTTGGACCTCCTCAAACATTAACTATGAAACCTATATAATGGGAGATGTAAATATTGACTGGCAAAAAATCAGTAACCATAATCCCACCATATTTATCAATCTCTTCAACTTTACTCAACTTATTAATTCTACCACCAGGATCAGCAAAACTAACCTCACAGGATCCATCCTAGACTGGATCCTGGTATCTCACCCTAACAGAACCACTACATCTGGTGTCACTCCCGACCCACTAGGAGACCACCTCCCTGCCTTCACCCACAGAACCCCTTCCGCTTCCTCTTTCTCCCACAAACTCATACTTTAACTAACTTTAACCCTTCCACCTTCTCTGACTCCCTTAAAAACACCAACTGGAACCCACTAAAAACCCTACCCCTAGATGAAGCCGTTGATTTCTTCAACTCCAATTTCCTTACTGTCCTAAACTCACTAGCTCCAATATGAACAAAAAGAGTTAAAGCCAAGACTACCCCTTGGCTAACTAAAGAATACCAAGAGAATCATTCAACAAAGAGGTAAATCTTGGAAAAGCTATCTACATCATAAACAACCTGCATTCCTACTTAAATGCAAACAACTACGAAACCTAGCCAAAAAACAAGTCATAATAGATAAAAAGTCCTACTACAACTATCTAGAAATAACCCATGCAAAAACCCTAAACAATTCTTGAATTCCATTAACTCTCTTCTTAAGCCTGGTACAACTAACAACCTCTGCCCTGACACTAGCAAATCTGACCAAGAAAAACTATTCAATACCTTCTTCACCTCTTCTATTGCTGAGCTAACCAAAACCTTCCCCAACAACACTCCCCCACCTCCCTCTGACCAAGTTTCCTCTGCCTCGTCTCCTTCAACTCCTATCTTTGAACTTAAACCAGTGTCTACCTTTCTTATTAAAAAAACTTCTCTCCAAACTCAAACCCTGCACCATTGCCCCTGACAACATTCCCCTCCTCCTTCTTAAAAACTGCCTCTGACGGTATTGCTCTCCCTATCAGCATCCTGATAAATAGATCACTACTCGAGTCTTATGTACCCAAACTATGGCGCTTTGCTTATATTCTTCCACTCCATAAAGGTGGTAAAAACTGTAACTTCGCCAACTTCTGTCCAATAGCCATCCTCTCACCCATCTCCACAATTCTTGAAAAATGCAGCTCATGCCATTCCTAACCGAACACCAGCTGCTCTCTCCTACCCAACACGGCTTCTGCCCTAGACATAATACCAACACAGACCTTCTCTCCTTTATACACTCTGTCAATTCAGCTCGAGACTCTGGCAACTTAGTTTCATCCATTCTACTAGACTTATCTAAAGCTTTCAATACCATCTCCCACTCTCATCTACTAAATCATCTATCAAACCTCAACATCTCCCCAAATACTCTATCCTGGTTTTCCGGCTACCTGTCAGACAGGTCTCAAGCCATGAAATGGGGCCAAGCCTCCTCCAGCTTCCTTCCCACCCCCACAGGAGTTTCCCAAGGGTCCATACTTGGCCCTCTGCTATTTAACATCTTCATTAACGATTTCCACAAAGCCATTCCCAATAGCAAAATTGTCCAATACGCAGATGACTCAACTTTGATCTGCAAAGCCTCAAACCTTACAGATCTCAAGTCTCTAACTCAAACTGCCTTCTCAACCACTGAAAAATGGATGCACCAAAACCACCTCTCACTTAACGCTAACAAAACTAAGATTCTTCTATTTACTCACTCTAAATCCACCCACACTGAAAAAAAACTCATTTAAAATTACTAGCCTAAACAACTCCACCATTGACATCGTTCCCTCCGCCAAACTCCTAGTGGTCACTATTGATGAACACTTAAAATTCAATACCCACATCCAACTTAACATCAAGAAAACCCACATAAAACTCGGCCTAGTGTACAGAAACAATCAATTCCTCCCCCCCTCTACTCGTCAGACCTTGGCCACTACTTATCTCCTCCCATCTCTTCTATATGGTGCTCCTCTACTTACAAATCTATCTTCCACCCTAACCTCTAAACTGGAAGTATGCTACAATAAAATCTCCAAATTTGTCACCAAGGCAAATTCCCACTCTCATCACTGCACCTCCTTACAAACTTTAAATTGGCTTGAACTCCCTAACTGACTAGACTATCTCCAAATAGTTTCTGCCCACAAACATATATTCCAACCTACCAGCCGCCCCGCACTATCCAATATTCTTCAACCATATACCCCCCAGACCCCTTAGATCTTCTCACCAAAACCTTATTTCCATCCACAAACCCAACCGCCCAGCTGGTAAACTTCTACTCTCTTATTCCCTAGCTAAAAAATGGAACGCCCTGCCCTCTACTCTGAAGACATGTGACAACCTACACTCCTTCAAAACACAATTCCATTGCTACCTGCAAACTCAAAGAAAATGCAACTGCACTCTTTATTCTTTACCACCCAAGCTCTCATCTTCCTACTCTCCTGGCTAAACTTCATACCTTGCTAATTTTCCCCTTAATCCTACATTGTTAATGTAACTAATATTTTCACATGCAACCTTATGCTTTATCCCTCTCTTCCTCCAGGACAATTCTCATTTAACATAGTAGTTGCTTAACTATGAATTATTCTAGTATTGAATGCTTTTACCAGCTGGCTGTGGAATTTCCACCTATTTTGACTGTAAGACAAATAATTTTTTTCTTTGTATTTTAAGTTTATGTATTTTTTATTTGTATTTTCATTATGAGATGTAACATTGTACTGTGGAGCTTTTCTCCCCGGGCCTCCACTGAAAACGGGCTCTTGAGCCCAGTGGACCTCCCCGGTCACCAACTAGAATAAATAAATAAATTTCTGCTTTTCTGTAAAATAAATAAATAAATAAATAAATAAATAAAAAGTCTAAGCTTGTTTCCTGCCTTTCCTGTAATTAGTCTAGTCCAGATACAGACTTGCTGTATCCAGGACTGTTGGTAAGCTTCTGAGGCCCCCAAGCCCTTCTGTGTTGGAGAGAAGCCTTCTAGCTTATCAGTGGGAGTGGTAAGCACTAGGTAACCTATCTACCACAGGAGGAGTGGCCCAGAAATGATAGTTTATTGGCCATTTGGGATGCTTTTCCATCTCTTTCAACCTTCTGATTTAAAAGCCTGTGTTTGTGCTTGTTTCCTGCCTTTCCTGTTACTAGTCTAGACAAGGTACAGATTTTCTGTATCCAGGACTCTTTGTAAGCTTCTGAGCCCCCCAAGACTTTCCATGTTGGAGGGAAGCCTTCTAGCTTATCAGTAGGAGTGGTAAGCATTAGGTAGCCTATCTACCACAAGAGGAGTGGTCCCTGGCCCAGAAATTGTAGTTATTGGCTGTTTGAGCAGCTTTTTTCCATCTCTTTCAACCTTCTGGTTTGAAAGCCACACTTGCACCTGTTTCCTGCCTTTCCTATAATTAGCCTTGTCCAGTTACAGAGTTGCTGTATCCAGGATTATTAGTAAGCTTATGAGCCCCCCAAGCCTTTCTGTGTTGGAGGGAAGCCTTCTAGCTTATCAGTGGGAGTGATAAGCATTAGGTAACCTATCTACCACAAGAGGAGTTGTTCCTGGCTCAGAAATTGTAGCTATTGTCCGTTTGGGCAGTTTTTTTCCTTCTCTTTCAACTTTCTGGTTTAAAAGCTACACTTGTGCTTGTTTCCCACCTTTCCTGTAACTAGCCTAGTCCAGATACCGAGTTGCTGTATCCAGGACTTTTGGTAAGCTTCTGAGCCCCGCAAGCCCTTCTGTATTGGAGGAAAGTCTTCTAGCTTATCATTTATTTATTTATTTTACATTTGTTGACCGGGCTATTCTAACTGGATATATGTCCATTTTCAGTAGAGGCCCGGGGAGAAATGCTCCAAGCATGAAAAGTGACAAAGTTAACAATATATAAAAAGACATGTAAAATCACAATACAGAGGCTGCATTGGTCAAAAGAAAAAAAAATTATAATAATAAAATTATAAACTTTAAAAATTATACTAAAAATTATACTAAATAATTATACTAAACACAATAGTAGGTATGAGCAAGACCCAATAAAGAGAGAAAAGCCCTTATATTTTATCCTCTTACTAAGAATAAAAGAGTAGTAACTAGATTTGGAGGAATAAGTTAGAGGAGTAGGGAAAGGGGGTAAGAGCAGGAAAGGGAAGAATATATTAGTCTGGGTTAGCACATGGACAAAGCCAATGAGTTTTAAGATGTTCTTTCAAATGTTTTTTAAATAGAGAAGTAGAAACAAGGGTTGATAAATCAGAAGGAAGATGATTCCAGTTTTTACCGGCTGTGTTTGAGAAAGGTGAGTCACCAGCTTTGTTGTTGGATTTAATCGAGGAGACTAGGAGCTTATTAGCAGAGCGTAGTGTAACTAGATTTGTATATGGTGTAATCAGATTAGTGAGGATAGGGGTGTTGTTGGGGTGGTATAGGATCTTTTGAGTGATAAGTAATTGTTGACAGAGTATAAGGTTCTACAGTTCTAGCCATTCAAGTTGTTTGAGGTTGAGGCAGTGGTGAGTTTTAAAGGGGGAGCATGTAATGAATCTAGCTATGCTATTATAACAGGTGGAAAGTTTGGAGAGGTTGTTTTTAGATACGTTAGTATATATAGCAGAGGCATAGAAAAGGGTAGAAATGAGATGGGTCTGGGCAATAGTTTTCCTGGCAGTAGGGGTAAGGAAGGGTTTAATTCTATAGAGGGTACCAAGTTTCTAGTTAACTGCTTTTATGGTGGAGTTGATGTGGTCATCGTAGTTGAGACGATTATCAGTTGTTAGACCTAGTAGGCGGGTTGAAGTATCTGGGGTTATATTGGTAGCATTGTTAGAGTTTATAGAGAAGAATGGATTAGGTGATTTAAGAGTTGGAGTAAATAGCAGTAGTTTTGTTTTTTTGGGGTTTAGGAGGAGGTAGTGTTGCATGAACCAGTTTTCAACATTATGAAAAACAGTTTGGGTGAGGGACTGGAGAGAGGCTATATTCTTAGCTGTACAGATTAAGGTGGAATCATCTGCATATTGAATGCAGGTGGCTTGAGGTATGTTCATGTGTAGATCGTTGATAAATAAGGAAAAAAGAAGGGGACCTAAGATACAGCCTTGTGGTACCCCAATATTTACTGGAAGTAATGTAGACAGATTGTTATCCCAAAGTACTGCTTGCTGTCTATTTTCCAGAAACGACCTAAACCATTGTAATGCTTGTGGATCGAGAGAAAGGGCCTTTAGATTGTCTAGAAGTAAGTTATGGTTAACCATATCAAAGGCTTTTGACAGGTCAATAAATTGTGCAGAGGAAAAAGAGTTATTGTTACGATTTTTATTTATAGAGTCGGTGAAAGATAGTAGGGCAGTTGTTGTGCTATGGAATGGTCTGAAGCCATGTTGGCAGTTAGCTAGTAGGTTATATTGTAGTAGGTGGTTAAGTAATTGTTTGTGAATACATTTTTCCATTATCTTAGCTAATGGGGAGAGTAAGGCAATAGGTCGAAAGTTAGAAAGCTCAATAGAAGATCCACCTTTATGTAGAGGGATGATGTGGGATATTTTCCATATGGTAGGGATTTTGCCTTCTGAGATAGTTCTGTTAATAAGGATAGAGATGGTATAGTCTATGGCTTTTGCGGCAATTTGTAGGTATTCAGATGGGAGATGGTCAGCAGAAGGGTGCAAGGTTTCAGTTTTTGAAGTAGCTTACAGATGAGAGATGTAGGTACAGGTTTTATTTGAAAGGTAGGAGATGAAATCTTAGAGGTATTTAGTGGGGAAGCAGTAAAAGGTGGTAAAGAATTGGCTAGGGTTTGAATGGCTTCTGTAAAGTAGTTATTAAAGGCTTCAGGGATCTGGTTGGAGTTATTATGATTGAAACCTGCTGGGGCCAGAGTAGTAGTGACCTGGCTGAAGACGTTTGTTTATCCCTGACCAAAATTTTTGTGGAGTTTGTTGGCTAGTTTGTTGGAGATGAAGGTAGAAGTCTTTTTTGTCCCTAAGAATATCTTTCTTTGTGGCATTTCTTAGCTATTTAAAGTGGAGGTGATCTGATGGACATTTGGTGGCTCTCCATTTAGCCCAGATTTTATTTCTGAGGAGCATCTTTTGCCTAGTTTGTTTTGTGAGCCATGGGGCAGATTTGGTTCTTATTCTAGTTGAGCGATAAGGTGCATGGTAATCTAGGATTTGAAGAAAGTTAGTGTTAAAAGTAGGTCACAGCCTCATCAAGTTCAACATGGGTCAGTGGTGACCAGTGACATGCTTGCAGTTCATTTAGGAAGCTGTCTGGATTAAATAATTTTTTTGAGCGGGAGGTTTTGAGATTAAGGTTATTTGGGATATGGACTTTTTGTCTAATAATGTAGGTAAGCATATGGTCGCTGATATCATCGGGAATCGTTCCTGGAGTATAAGTTTCAGGGTGGCTGTTAATAAGGATCCAGTCAAGAGTAGTTTCCTTACTGCTAGGTTTGTGGATTCTAGTAGGAGTGGTTATTAATTGTGAGAATCCAAAGAGATTTATGTGATTAGTAGGTTTAGGGGAACTGCAGGTGGACCAGTCAATGTTAAAGTCACCCAGTACAATGGTCTCCTGGGGTAATTGGGTAGAGAGGTAACTAAGTAAGTTTTCAAGAGTATTGGTATTGTTACCAGGGGGGAGAGACATACAAATTAGATAGATAGATTTGGAGTTATTGATCTGGAGTTTCATAGTCAGGATTTCAGATTTGGTGCCTAATGATGGAAACACATTAAAGGGGGAAATTTGGAGATTAGATTTATAGAGAATGGCTATATCTCCACCTTTTTTGGTTTTACGGTCACATCTAAGGATGTTATAGCCAGGAGGGCTAATTTTCTGGTCTAGAGTAGATGGTTTTAGCCAAGTTTCTATAAGACATAGAATATCAAATGAGTGCACATCCAGGAGTGAATGCAAGTGGGAAATTTAATTGTTGATACTTCTAATGTTAAGGTGAGCTATCAGGAGGGAGTTAGGTGGTTTAGTTAATGTAGAAATCACAGGCAATGTTAAATTGTTAAGGTTATAGGTAAAGTCAGTATTGGGGCCAGGGTTTGGATGAATGTCACCGTCTAGGAGGGGGTGTTGCTAGGGATATAGTAGAAATTTATGGATTTTGTAGAAATTATAAACATTCTTTTTGGAAGTGAAGTAAGTAACATGGGTTGCTCTATGATATTTTGGTAGTATATATTTAGGGGTACAGGTTATGTTACTATGATTAAGGGAGTAGATGAAAGAAGATGTAAAAGTTTGTTGGAAGTTATGGTTTTGTTCAGGTAGAGAAAGATTTTCAAATAAGGTGAGTGAGTAAGGTATAGTAAGGGAGGCTATTGTGGTAGTTAAGAGTAGTATGTTTGTGAAAATAGTTTTGTGTGTTGGGGCCATAGTAATAAGTAGTTATGAGTTGTGAGTAGTTTGTGTGAATAGGTAAAGTAAAATAATAGGAGAGAGTGTTTCAGGAGACTGAGCAGGATGTAAATTATGCAAATAAGAAATTAGTAGTGGTTGTAAAGGAGGTAGAGTTGGGAAGTAGTTAGTACAGAGACTGGTTAGAAAAGGTGAGTTATCAGTGGGAGTGGTAAGCACTAGGTAGCCTGTCTACCACGAGCAGAGTGGTTCTTGGCCCAGAAATTGTAGTTTATTGACCATTTGTACAGCTTGTCCATCTCTTTCAACTTTATGGTTTAAAAGACCACATCTGCGCTTGTTTCCCCATCTTCCTGTAACTAACCTACTGGGAAGCATTAGAAAGCCTTAAACTGATACAAGCCTTCTAGCTTAGAAGAGAGACATTGAAGTGATTAGGTATCAGTTTTCTGTACTTTCTTGCTGTACTTAACTGTTTTCCGCCTAAACGCTGATTTTCCAGCATTTATTGTGATTCAAAAGCTTGTTTTTTTCACATATTGTACTTATTTGACTGCCTGCACTTTTAAAAAGTTGTTTTTTGTTTAAATAATTTGTTTAACTGTTGTAGGCTACACATTAAAGTGCAATAGCTTTTTCTGATCGTTTGTATTAGTTTAAAGCTGTTTTAAGTGTATTTTTTACTGTTTTTGCCTTATCTTTCAAAAAAAAAAAAAAAAAATTCCTTAAATTCCTTGTTTCCCACCTTTCTAAGCTGGTATAGTCCAGTTTCCAGGCTAGTGCTGAATTCAGGGCTGTGTTACAAGTTTCTGAGTTGCTCCATACCTTACTTGGATAGAAGGAAGTTTCTCTGTTCACCTGTGAGAGAGGGGAGCTTTGAGCAGCCTATCTGTCCCTGGAAAAGTGGTTCCAGCCCAGAAGTTAGTAGTGTATTGGCCATTTTGGGCTAATTTATATCTCTTTCATTTCCCTGCTATAAAAGCCGCGTTTGCAAGGTTTTGCACACTGGGCAGTGCCAGTTAGCTAGGGTTAAATTATTCCTGGCTCCCCTAAGACTCCTCTTCAGTTTTTCCCTTGAAACTAGTCTAACTCTCAACCTAAGCACTCAAAAAGCATCCTACAGCCCACCACTTGCTTAGACCTAATAGCAAGCACTAATATACCCTGACACTTGATTGCCCAGCAGGACAAGGCTCTTTATTCGCCCCTCACCAACCAAACGACTAAGCAGCTCACCCTACTATTCAGGCATGACCAAAGGACAATTTCAGGTGTACTCTCCAGTCCAGCTGGTGAATCTGGGTATCCTGAGGCAATGTTACAACTTCCTCATGTGCACAGACAACCCTCTCCTCCTACCACAAAACACTAACATATGCGAGAGATGCAATTTTACAGCCAAACTGGAGGCTAAGCTGTCTCCACCCAAGACTGGAATGGAGAGTCAAGAGGAGAAGGTTAACACTTACACCACACCTCCAGCCACACATAGACCTACTAAACCAGCACTGGCAAAAAATACACATAAATACACAAAATCATACTCTGAGGCTCTAAATAAAAACCTGCAAAAGCATCAGAGACCTCCAAAGCTGACACCCAAACAACCTGCACCTCCCATCACAAACCAGACAACACATAAAACACAAAATCAATGTGCCGCACAATCACAGCCCTTAAGGCAAAATAACATACCTAACACACTAGTAATAGGTGACTCAATAGTCAGGCACACTGATGCTCCACTCACTAGGCTGGACAAGCAGAAGGTTACTGTCAGCTGCCTGTCGGGAGCCAGAATCCACCACATAACACAAGCACTCAGGTCACTCCAGAACAAGTACAAATATGACTCTGTCATTGTTCATGTTGGTGTGAATGACCTGAGATGTACCTCCCTGGACTACATGAAAAGAGACATGGAAGAGCTCTCTGATCATGTAGCCCTGGCTGGTATGACCCTGACCCTGAGTAGCATCCTGCCCTTACCAAGAATGATACCTCAGTATAAAGAAAATGTGATCAATTTCAACAATTGGCTAAGCTTCTGGTGTCATTCAAAGGGGATCCAGTGTCTGTCAGCCTGGGACGACATGCTCGACAAGCTGCATTGCTTCACAAGAGATGGCTTGCACCTGTCACCCCTAGGCTTTCGAATACTGGCCAAGGCTCTTGCTGCCCCCATAGTGCCTTTTTTAGGCAAGGCACAAAAGTCAAACCCACCTCCATAAACAGCACAATTAACAAAAAACTGAGGGTTATGCTACTCAATGCCAGGAGTTTAACTCTCAAAATGCACATGCTAGAAGCACTCCTCAGTATGGAGAATGTCGACATCTTTGCAGTAACTGAAACCTGGTTCAAGGCTCCAGAGAGCAACCCAGCACTACCGGTCTACAACTCGTACCACACGTTTCGGCCACAGAACACAGACTGAAACACAAAAGGAGGGGGGTGTATCCATATTCATCAAGGATATCTGCACCTCCAGGTTAGTGACAGCATGATACCTCTGAGATCATCCATGTGCAACTAAGATCGGACAAATCTGCAATGCAAATTGTGGCCTGCTACAGATTACCCTCCATCACCCACGACCACCACTCCACCTTTCTGGAGACACTGGAAAACATAAAGGTCCTACCGAACACCCTGATATTGAGTGATTTGAATTACCCTAACATTAACTGGGAAAACTACTCGAGTACAAACTCCCTGGCCCAACGCTTCCTGGAATTCATCAACTCAAACACCCTGGATCAGCTAGTAAACTCCCCTATCAGAGGTGAAAACATATTGGATCTGGTCATCATAAACATGGGTGACAGGAGTTCCACACCGGAGGTCAACCCATCGTTGGTTAGATCAGACCATAAACTAATCACTCTGGATGTCCACACCCCACCACCACCCCCAACTAAAGAAACCACAGCAAAAAAGCCTTACTTAAGACAGAGGCGGTAAGTTTCACAGCCCCCACACTAAAGGATAACTCTGCCCAAGATGCAGAAACCTTAACAAATGCACTCTATGAGCACCTACAAGGATGCATGGATCCCTAGCAAAACCAAGACTCACTCCTCTAAGAGAAGGAAACCAGTTTGGTGGTCCCCTGCCATAAACAGGCTATAGAAACTAAGGTCGTGTAGTGTCCCAGAAATCACAGACGCACAGGTGAAAATAGCCCTTTCAAAAGCCAAAAACACAGCATCAATGGGGCCAGATGGTATCCCAGGTTGCATATTGCACGAACTACAGAACAAACTAACCCCCCACCTAAACACGCTGTTCAACCTCAGCCTCTCCACAGGCTATGTACCCATAGAATTGTGCACAGCAACGGTTATTCCACTCCACAAAGGAGGGGTCACAACTGACCCTGGTAACTATCACCCCATAAGCCTGACTAGCCTGGTCTGCAAGGCCATGGAGCGCATCATCATGGAACTCATTAACAAATACATTGGGAACCTCCAAACACTTGACCTGACCCAGTTCAGCTTTGCTAAGGGAAGATCATGCCTACAAACCTGGTTGACTTCTTCTAGACAGTCACCAAGGCCATAAATGAGGGAAAAGTTGTTCACACAGCCTACCTTAACCTTACCAAGGCTTTCAACACCATTCCCCACTCGGGTATTACAGAAAAACTCACCAGCCTGAACATAAACCCCGACGTCACGAGATGGGTTGCCAACTGGCTTATAGACAGAACTCACACTGTAAGAATAGCAGGCTCCAGGTCCGACTCTAAACCAGTCATAAGTGGTGTCCCGCAAGGCTCAGTCCTGGAAACCCCTGCTGTTCAGCATATACTTCTCAGAAGTACAGGCAAACACAGGAGGACTATGGATAACCACGTTCACCGATGACTACAAACTGGGAGCCATAATTGACTCTCCAGCTGACACGGACATCCTCCAAAAGGGCCTTACTGAGACGGACACCTGGTGTCAAAGTCATGGCCTCAAGCTAAATGCCAAAACATGCATAATCATCCTGTTTGGGAAAAACAAAACACCCACAAATTACTACATAGGTGGCAGCCCCCTGAATACAGAAGAGGTAATAAGAGATCTGGGGACCCAAGTAGATAGTAATCTCTCCTTTGACAATCATATCGCCAAAGTAGTTAGGAAATCCTTCTATGTGGCCCATCTAATTACTAAAGGGTTCGCATCTAGAAATAAAGAGGTTATAGTGCCCCTCTACTCTTCACTCATCAGACCCAATATAGAGTACAATGCCCCATTTGGGATGTACCTCACAAGACACTTTCAACAGCTGGAGAGGCCACAAAAGTACCTCACCAAGAGGATTACTGGCCTCAAACATATGTCCTATGTAGCCCGAATGAAAAAACTCCGGCTGTACTCAGTGGCATATCGCTTACTCAGAGGTGATCTCTGCCTGACTTACAAAGCCATGTCCAACTCAGAATTGATGGACATGCTCCACCTAAAGAAATCCAAGTCACTGCAAGCCACGTGCTCTAGTGAGCTAAACCTCACCACAACAATAAATAGAACATGCTGGAGGGATAGATTCCTGTCACAGAGACTCCTCATGCTTTGGAACAAAATTCCAAACTACATTAGGCAGAGCCCCTCACTAACACTCTTCAAGAGAAACCTTGACGAGTGGATGGGTAACAGAAAATACACCCCTGGGATCACTTCATTGGCTCTTCTTGACAGAGACTCAGTTAATTAATCAATGAGGTGGTGAAAGCCGACACACTCTGGCTAGGCTTATAAATGCCCTTGGGCAGATAGCCTAGTACCTACTTATGAACCTATATGTCCTAATGCAGGATGATTGCAGTCATAATGGTTTAGTAGAGAATGTTTGAATTCATAGTCCCAGTCCACTCTGAGGTCACCAAACAGAGTGGACATTTTTAAGGTAAGAAAAAAATTGAAAAATTTTGTGTTGCTTTGTAGGTATTTATATGATGTTGGGCCACCTCTGGATGTGTTTCTAAGGATTTTGTCTTAAAGGATTCATTTAGAGGAGGAAAAAAAATAGGGTGGCTCTGTAAAAAAAAAAACAAAACTGAACTAAACACCAACAATAAAAAAAAAACAAAAATAAAGAACTCCAAGTCTGAGTGCATTTGCCAGTGATGTGTCTATTGTTGATTGTGATTTGATAAAATCAATAAATCAAGTGAAGGTCTTTCTCTCTTTGTGTCTTTATTAAAAGAAAAAAAAAGGGAAATTTTGTGGAAATATATGAAATATATATACTCCTCTTCCTGCTAGTGCTGGTGCTTTCCTGCGGTGTGTTCTTGGACTTGGAGTTGTTTACCATGGACTGGTAAATGCTTGGCCTTGCACAGGGTGGGAAAGTGATGCTCATTGCAGGCAGAATTGGTAAAGAATCTGAAGAGTTTATTACACCATGTCTGAAGAGCTGGAGTGTTTTGACTGTGGCTGAGGCAAATTAGGGGAAGACTGTATATGGTCTGCTCAAGAAGAATAGATATGCCATTTGTGGCTCTGGCAGAGAGAGTGGAAATAAGACTTTTTACTGGCTGAGAAGAGTTGGTAGTTTACTTTGGTATGTAGCTTCTGTAAGTGCTCTTGGTAGGCATTGGTCCAACTACATGCACAGGTATTTAAAGCATTTAATAAATGAGATGGGATTCTTTTCATGGCCAGTAAGATTAACAGATTAGTAGGTTTTGTTTCATCTTTGGTGAGTCCCAAATGGCATGAACTTTGTTTTCTTTTCTTAGGGTTGAACAGCAAGTTGTTGGAGCTATGCTGAGTCTTGTTGGAGTGGGGTTTCAATTAGTTTTTGTGAGGAAATGAACCTGTAGGTGGCCATATCACCAGCTTAGAGAAGTAGAGGAAGATACTGAAACACAAGTGGAGTTTATTGATGAAGATGGAAAAAAGGGCAAGTATAGAATCTTGTGGAGCTCCTGAATGAGTGAAGGTGGAATCAAAGGGTTCTGTTGGATAGGACATCTTTGAACCACTGCTTGATAAAGTGGCTAATCACAATGACTGACAGTTTGAAAAGCAGTATAAAACAGTCAACCATATCAAAGCGCATATTGAATCAATGAATATAGCCCTATTTAGCTTGTCTTTATCTATACTGGTTAAAATGCCATCAGGGTCCACAGTGCAGCTAGGGTGATTCTTCCAGCCCAAAAGGCATGCTGTTTTTTGGAGAGCAGGTAGTATTTTTGAAAATAGGGGATAAGTTGATTATAGATCATTTGGCAGTGCAGTGGTGCAGTGATTAGTGCTGTCACCTCACAGCACAAGGTTCTCTGGTTCAAATCTTGGCTGGGGTGCCTTCTGCATGGAGTCTGCATGTCCTCTCTGCATTTGTGTGGGTTTCCTCTGGGTGCTCCAGTTTCCTCCCACACTGCAAAGACAAGCGTCTGAAGTGCTTCGCCCCAGGCCTTCACTGAAAATGGGCCCTGTCCCAGTCAGACCTTCCCTGTAAACAAATGTTAAATAAATAAATAATAAATAGATATGTTTCTGTAGTATTTTGACCATGTTTGGAAGAATGGAGATGGGGCAAAAGTAACTGCAAGAAGTCGGCTTGGATTTTTTAAGAATGGGTCTGACAAAGCAGGTTTTCTCAATGGTTGGCATAGTGTTGATGGTGAGGACTGGTTGTAGATGTGTTTTATAGAGGTGATGATGAAGACTTTGCAGTGGTAGAGAAACTGGATGTAATTGTTATCTGGTCCAGCTGGGGAGTTAAGTATAATTTATTAAAGTAAATGTACAGTGTGATTAGAAGTTATTTTGGAAAAGTGGAAGAGTAGTTCAAACCCATGTGGATATGTGTTTGCTTGTGATCTGGAGGTGTAACTGTGTGATTGTGGAGAGAGACTGGAAAGTTCTCTGAGGAAGTCAAGTGGTATCATGTTACCTGAAAGACAATATATAAAACCAAAACTGGATGCATCTTTTGGATGGTATTTTTCTAGTTATATTATTGACTTATTCCCAGAATTGTATTAGCAAGCAAGGGAGCGAAAATTGTGTTGTTTGTAGGTGTTTAGCTTTGTGCCCATTGATAGCCTGTTTGGTGATATTTATCAATGCTGTGTAGTGGTTATGGGTGTCATTAGTGTAGTCTTATTTACAGGTTTTTCATGCATCATCACAAAATTTCATTATATATTTAAATTCTTTCAAGAGTCGGTCAGGTCTGGAGTCCTTAAAAATCTAGGGAAGTGAATGTCCTGGCAGCATAGAAGAAAGTCTGTGAATTTGTTGGCTGCAATGTTAGCTTTGTTAAATGAGTGCATTGGGGATCAGTTAGTTTGAGCTAGGTGGGAGTATAGGCTGGTGAGTATGGGGGTTTACATTTAAAAGAAATTAATTTGGATGGTGTTTCAAAATGAATGTTATAGGACAGAGGTCACTAAAAGTTGGAGGGAGGGTTGAGATATAAGACATGCTTTTTGGATGGGATATGATGGTGAGGTCTAGTAGAGAATGATGACTTATTCTGATATTGGGTCTAGTACAGTTGGTAACCATTAAGTTTTATATCTACAAGGAATTCATTAGCATCATGTTTAGCAGGATCCAGAAGGTTAAGATTAACTTTCCCTAGGATGATAATTTGTTTATTTGGTTTGATGTGGGAAAGTATGCTATGAAGCAGAGATTTAAATTTGGGAAGGCAAGCAACTGCTAGGTATAAGTGATGTTTGTTTTTGCTTGGCAGTTTAGTGAGAAGACATTTTGTGTCAGAATCTATGATTGAGTTGGCTTGGGAAATGACATGATGTTGAATCTGTTCAGTACTGTTACCCTATCCTCAGACTTGGATGGCCATCAAATGATAGAGATTGGCTTAGTAATGAGTGCTGAGTATGAGCTAGCTGTATTTGAGAATGAAGCAGTCATTGCTGGGGGGAAACTGAGTGTAGAGAGATGTTTGAATTGGTAGGTTGCTAAAAGGGGAAGAAGTGAGAGTGAGTAGCTAATGCATTAAGCTTGGATTAGGGAGGGGTGAAATAGGGATATGCCTTGAGGGGGCAGTTAGGCAGATAGATAATATATGGAATTAACATACATGTTGTTGTGGTTTGAATAAGAGGATTGAGTTAGCTAGAGTTGTAGAATTAGAATGAAAGTGTTAGACCATAATGGAGGAGTTGGTATATATAATCGATTGTTAGTTCTGTTTCATTTTTTTTTTAATTTTCAATTTTACTAGTCGTTTTGGTAGTGTTGTTTTAAGTGTGAATGCACTGAGAGGTAATAGTGGGAGTGGAGTTGATGGTTTAATTTTGCAAATTGGGGTGATTAGGGAATTGGTTGCTGGAGACAAGTAAAATGGGCACAGAAAAACGCATGTGAATAGATGCCATTCTGCCTGCACTAGTGCAGTACTTCAGTGGGTTTCACTCAGGTCAGCAGGTAAGTGATATGTTATTTCCTAGATTTTATGGCAAAGTAAAGTAAAAAAAAAATATGTGCTTAAAAAATAGAGGAGGAGCAGTTGCAGACATAGTGCTTTATCTTGAATATGTCTGAGGCAGCAGAGCATATATAATGGCCCTGACAGCTGTCTCCAGAGTGCATCTTTCATTACTATGTGAATTAATAGGTAGATTGAGGTTATCACAACCCAGCAGACACCATGAGCTGCAGATAAGAAGTTAGTTATCCGTGAAGAGAATAACGTTATTCCCTGTAAAGTGATGAAAAGCAGGTACTTTACCTTAGAAAAGCAGCCTAGTATTCAGGAAGGATATAAAAATCAAACAGGGAGAATGGGGGGTCTGTGGGTTGTACAGCATTCCTAACTGAGTCTGCAAACATAGTTTTAATGGATAAAACGTAGCACCAACAGACCATAGCAAAATTGCATGCCTTGCTAGACTTAAGCAGTTAAGGGAAGCATGCAGTTTAATAGGACAACACAGGCTTCTGATCCATAGTTTTGCAGGTGGATTCAGCAGTCATTCATATGCCTGGTTCCCATAGCTTGTCAGAAAGTAGTCATTGAAAAAATCCTGTATAGAAGAAGAGAAGTGAGAATTATGAGAAAAGAGTACGGGGTAGGGATGTACAGTGAAATCAGAGGAGAAAGGGTAGGAGGGGGAAAAAGTCTGAGCAGAGTTCATGAAATGCAAATGTGATGAAAACATTTCTATCTATCATGCAATATCACTCCAAACAGTAAATGCAGGAGATACCACACATAGGTTTGCACTGAGGAAAATGAGTGTGTATATGTGATAAAAAACAGAAGATACAATAAAAATGCATTAAAGTTTTTTTTTCCCTTACAGTGAGCACTTTAAAAAGTATTCTGTCAATAAGCCTTTTCCAAATGACTTCAATAAACAATGCAAAAAGCTAGTCCTAAGTAACTAATTAATTAATCATTGAAATATGTATGAAGATCATCAGATAGGCACTCAGCTAATAGTGAGTAATACGTGAAAGATTTGCACCAAATTTCACATGTACGTTGATTTAAAAGCAGAAGAAGAGTCAAAGTTGTTTAAAAAAGATAAAATATCATGCCTTTGTTTATAACAGATATGTAGTACTACCTCACTTACAAGTAAAGCATATAAATGAAACAGTTATTGCATCAAGATAAGGCATACATTATAAGAATTACAAGTGCTCCTAAAGATGGTGTTTGTGCTGGGGACTAGGAATGAGAATGACTAGAAAGTACAAGTGATTGTACCCAGGAAAGTATAAGTGGTAAACCACTAATGGAACTTCATAGAGTTTGATGTGGAAGGTATTGGAGAAGAGATGATTAAAGAAAGTACAACAAAAGAGGAGTCAATTGTGGCTAAACAGACCCTTATGTTGTGAGTGGGTGACAAACAGTCTGTAACTGAAGTTAAAAACCTATGACTTAAAAAATGGAGTCCTGAATATGCATGAGGCAGGATATCTCTTAGCAATGGCCTTGACAGATCTGTTGGTTTAATTTCTCCAAGTCATTTGGGTTTCTAATACCATGATGGGCTAGACCCCATTCCTAAGTGAAAGTGTGATTAAAGTTCATGAAATTAGTATTGTTTCAATCTTTGATGTTAGCCAGAAGTGCTAACACATTTAAGTATGATTGTAAATTATTTTTATAAGACCCATTGCTCCTACTACTATTGGAACTGTTTGGTTATCCTTATTCTACATTATTTTTTTTTTTATTTTTCATTTATTTTATTTAAGTTTGATGACCAGGGAAGTCCACTGGGCCAAGAAGAGCCCGTTTTCAGTGGAGGCAAGGGTAGAAAAGTGCCACAATAATTGCAAGTTACATTTCACTTGTTACAGAAGGATACAGTTCATACAGCTAATTAAACATTTACAGATAAACTGCATGATATTTGCAATTGACTTGTCACAATGTTACAAAAATGAAAAGACATAATTCAATACAGAAATTACAACATTAAAATAAAGTGAATATTTTTGTTATAAACTCAATTGTAGGTTTAACATTTCAAAATATATAGCTACTAGCCATTAGTAGGTTAGGAAAATATGCATGGAGAGGGTAATAGTATAATTGAGATTGGAGAGTATAGTACAAAAGATATTAGAGAGAAAATTAGTTTTTAGTAGGGGAGGGATTGTTTTGGGTGGGATGAAGTAATAGTAGAGGTAGTTGGATGAGTCAGTGCAAGGTGAAATGGGGGGGGGTTAAGTTGGAGAGTGACAAGGGCATTCCCATTTGGAAGAAAGATAAGAGAGTAGCTGAGATTTGAAATTTGTATGGTTAGGTAGGTTGTGTAGGTGTGTGGGGAGAGAGTTCCACTGTTTAGCTAAGGAGTGGGACAGCAGCAGATGGCCAGGAAGTTGTGCAGGTTTGTGAACTTGAAGGAGATTTTGCTTTTTGGATCTGAGTGAGCAGTTGGGAATGTAAGGTTTTAAGGAAGTAGCGAGAGCTGGGCAGTTGGCAGGTTTAAAGATGAGCTTGTGGGCAATGGTGAGTTGTAGGTAACTGAGGTAGTTGGGTAGTTCAAGCCAACAGAGGGTGAGGAGGGAGTGGCAGTGGTGGGATGAGTTTTTTGAATTGGTTGCAAATTTGGAGATCTTGTGGTAACAGGATTCATGTTTGAACCGAAGGCCAAGATGGAGATTGGTGAAAAGAGGGGCACCATACAAAAGGGATGGGAGTAGGAAGGTGGATGAAAGACTTTGATGGGTAGAGGGGCTAAGGAAGAGGTTGGGCCTGTAGAGGAGACCTAACTTTTGGTGGGTTTTCTTGATTGCGGAGCGGATGTGGGTGTCAAATTTTAGTTCTTCATCAATAATGATGCCAAGAAGCTTGGTGTTGGGAACGATTTCAAGGAGGGTGTTGTTTTGGCTCTATATGGTGAATGTAGATTTGTCAATGGAGTTTTCGGTAGGGGAAAAAACATTAGTTTGGTTTTATTTGCATTTAGTGCCAGATGGTTAGACTGCATTCAGGTTTCTGTATGGGGGAAGGCTAGTTGGGTTTTTGCTAGGAGCTTGGAGGGGAGAAGGCTGAGCAGATGATTGTTGAATCATCTGCATATTGGATGATAGATGAGTCTGGGATGGATTACCCTTCTTTCTGCCTGTAAATCCTGGTATTTTATAACTTTATCTCTCTTTGTTTGTAAGACACTGTAGTCTCTAGGTATAGCCATTTCAATGATCAAAGCTACTTTTGTTTTCTTTTCATGGACTACTATATCTGGTTTTCTTGCATCTATTTTATGAACTGTTGGTAATGGGTGATGCCATGTGATATAAACTTCATCATTTTCTATAATGCTTTGTGACTCACATTTCCAATGCTTTTCAGCTACTTCATTATTATAATGTTTGCACAATCTGCAATGCAACAGTCTTGCCACATTATTAGCCCTTTCAGTATACAGTCCTTCTTTCATTAGTGTATCACATTCAGCAACAAGGTGTGCGACTGTTTAGAATTCTGTTTTACAAAACTTACATTTGTCTGTTTCTCCCACATGTTCAATGGACTTTGTAAACCAACGTGTATGTAGTCCACTGTCCTAGGCTGCCAATATTAACCTTTTGTCTTTTGGTTTAAAGTCACCTCTCCTTAAACATTCCTGCATTTTGTCCTAATCAACATGACTTTGTTCCAAGAGTTTTCTGTACTTGCAACTATAGTTATGCATTTTCCACATTTCTTGCCTTTTCATCTGGTCCTTCATATTATATTCTTTCTTTTGTTTTTTGGCACATTCAGTTGTTGAATGATTTTTATCTACTTCTGGTTTGATTTCCATTCCTGCTTGAAACTGATATGCTTCTGCTAAACTAAGCAAACTTATTCTCCTCATGTTTTAAAACTTTCACTATGTTTGGATCTTGTGAGGCCAGCAGATATTTATGAAGTCCTACGATTGCAGATATATTCATTTAATCAATTTCGAGGAGGCACATACCACTTTCAGAACAGGGAATGTATAATCTTGGCATACACTAATTTTTATTAATCATTTGATAAGCATGAAGCAATGTTCTTGTTTTCCTGTCCAGCTGATCCAAAACATTTTAGGGCCAGTCAGTCACTCCAAAACTGTAAGTTAAGACGGGAAGACCAAATTGGTTTATAGCTTGGACATTATTTCTAGATGTCAGAGCTGTTTTCAGTATTCATTTTAGTCTTTCTAAAATATTCCTTACTAAGTTTTACTCACATTTGTTCATGTTTTATTATCTTTACTATGTGAATTGATAGGTAGAATGAGTTTATTGAATGCCAACAGAAACAGTGAGCTACTAGAAACAATTTAGTTATCAGAGAAGACCGTAATGCTATTTCCTGTAAAGTGCGCTGACGACAGCAGGGAAAGAGCAGCAGTCAGTTTACCTTTGAAAAACAGCCCAGCACACAGACAGGATATAAAAATGTAGAGGGGAAAATGGTGGGCCTATAGGGTGTAGAGAGCTCCTCAGAGAATCTCTAAATACAGTCTCAGCAGCTAAAGAACTTTAATGCAGCACCAAAACAATATAGTAAAATGAAGTGCCTTGTAGCTTTTAAGTAGTGCAGAGAAGCAGATAAAAGGCCTAGAGTTTAGTAGGACAATACAGACTGCTAGTTTCAGTGATATTGTGGTTGCAGTTTTTTACACTGTTGCATGACCTCAGAGTTGTTATATATAAATTTGAAAAGCCCACATTGAGGGAGGTGGGGGTGGGATGAATGGTCTACTGCAAAAAAAAAAAAAAAAAAAAAAAAACTACATTAGTGATCATCAAAAAAGATTTTCAGTGATTTTTTTTTTTTGTTGGAATGGCTTTCAGCTTATAGCTGTTCTGAGAGTCAACATGAATCCAAGTTTTTCGAGGTGTTGAATATGTATATTCTCTTTACTCGTGAATGACTATTTTTGTATTGTAGGTCACTGATTGTTTCAGTATGTATTTGCCTGCTGTATGACTCTGAACAAGTCATGTAACCAGATAGTTCACCAATGGCACATCTGAAAAGAGGCACATGTCTAGAAGGTTTACATTTTTGACAAATGAATATAATAAAAAACTAAAACTGTAAATTTAGATTTTTTGTTTCTGTGGTATGAGTTTTCTTATACCATTTTATTGGTTGCTTAAGGTTATCTTCAAAACTATGTATCTGTTTATTCCATATCTCTATCATATCAATTGTCTCTTCATGAATTTTATCAGAATTTTTGTTTCTCTTTTCTTCCCAAGATTTTGTGAAAATTATTCCCAAATATTTTATTTTGTTTCATTCTTTTCCTAATTTAGATTCTATTAAATTTTTAAGAGATTGATTATAATTCATAGTTAAATATTTGTTTTTATTTTTGTTACAGTGAAGACCAGAAATTATCTAAAAAAATTGGAGTATATTAGAATTACATCTAATAAATTATTTATATGAGTTAAAGTCAACATTATGTGTTTAGCAAACATCATTTTTTATTTGTAATGCTCTCCTAATGCTATTCCTTTAATAACAAGATTATGTTACTACTTTTGCTAAAAGTTTCTGCATAGACTGGTGCTGTAGTCTGTGGTGGGGTTGCAGTAGTGGCACTATTGTGAATTCTGCTCCAGGATTTGTGCTTTAGTACTTTTACAGCTGTTTATATTTCAGTTTAACTGCTAGAGTCTTACATTCTGTTGATCATTTACAGTGGCGACTGGTGACTTCAAATCAAAGGGGGACTGCAGGAGACAGCTGAATGGGTGAGGGCCAATGGGAAGGGGGGTGTGGCCAACTAGAAAGGGGCAGAGCTATGCTCAAAACCACAACAACTGGAACTTTAAATACGCTACCCTGGGTGCCAAACCGTCATTACGAGAGTCCAATCAAGACAAAATGAAGTGCAGAAGAAAAAAATATTTCAATGCATTAGCTACATGACGGCTTACTTAATATCTAGATGGAAACAAAAAGGTTGTGAGGCACGAAAAAATAAATTACTTTTTAAATACATTACTGGAATGCCAGTCAGAATCAAGTATACAAAAAAAAACAAGCAGCACTTAACTCAAACACTTCTCCTTGCACTGCAGTTCTAATTATAATTTATATTCTGCTTTATAAAAGTACCAAGTAACATGCTGAAAGTAGCAATCTCTGTGATACTCCCACTTGTAAAAATGTTTATTATCCAAAAAAAAAAAAAAACTGCTACCTGACAACAACTATCTACTTGTTTCATGGGGAAAACAAGATCAAAGTAAAAAAAATGAACAGCAAACAAGAAACAAGCTCAAGATAAATTGTTTAAAGGATTACTGCACAGGTTATGGACCACACGTGATAGATTGTCATTCTGTTTAGTTTATGGGTAAAGCCTGCAAAGATGACTGCAAGTCTCCAACAAATGTAATATGCTTCTGAAAATACTGTAATCCTGTCCTTTATTACAAATACTGTCATATGCATTTCAGTACCTAAGGCTTATACATTATCTAGTTATGTAAATATTCTCTGCATGGCAACAACAAAAAGGCTTTTTCAATGTTGGAAATTCTTTAACAGTATGCTTATTAAAGCTTACTTGCATCTTACAAACTCACACAAACTTACCTGATGGTCATTAAAGCATTGCTACTTAAACACAGAGCAACTGTGACAACATGCATTTTCCTGAATAATAAGAAGTATAAATCAACAGTATAAAAATATGACAGAAAACCAGAACATTTTGTAAAATCAAGGACAGATGAAAAGCCACTGTCGCACTTGTATCTATCTTGGATGGAGGAATACTCTGCACGCTTACACTGCATTACTGCTCCTTGCCTTGCTTGGACACATCCAGAGTCACTACATGGGGGAGTGGGATGCAACAAGTATGTCACAATTTGAAATGTCTCTGGTTGACGGTGATGACTCTGACACATTTGTCATACCTCTCAACCTCAGAGCAAGAAATCTAGACAAAGCCATACACAGAAGTGGGACAAAGGTTGTAAAATAAGGACAATTTTTAAATATTGCTCTTATAAACTTAGAAAGATAATAGAATAGTAGTAGGTCTTGCGTTAGTATGAATTTTCTGAAGGGTATGAAATCTGAAACGCAAATGTCTGTCATTATTGTCTAACTTCAATCTTTAATGATTTGCCACTAATTTGCCAGAAAACCACAATTTTATGAGGAACTGACCAAAAATGTGATGCAAAAATATAAAATTACCATTCATCAGCTGGGAACCTGTCAAAGGGACACTTTTTAATATTAGTACTGTTAACTTGAACAGCTGACAAAATAAGAGAATCTATATGCATTTCTGAAATAAAAGTAATCTATAACTCTGATCACTACAGTTATTTATAATTGTAAACCCTCCACGTTTTCTTCCAAAATTGCTATTTTGCGGAGGGATTATTAGGGGGAGAGCAACATTTTGAGCCAAAATTGAAGACAGTTGAGAGGTTTGGATATTCCTAATTCTATAAAATGATTTATTTGCACATACCTCTCAACCTCTTAATGCAGAAAATCTGGACAAGGCCAAATATAATGGGGGAACATACAAACAGTAGTAAAAATTTCTCTTGTATAAACTTAGTTGATAGAATGCTTTAGCATGCATTTTTCTGAAGGTTATGAAGTCTGAAACTCAATGTCTGTCATTATTTAGTGACTTCATTCCTAAATGATTTGCCAGAAAACCACAAATTTTATGAGGAACAAACCAAAAATAAGAAGCAAAAATCTATTCATTCTGCAAAAAATCTGGACAGTTGAGAGGTATAGTTCAGCCAGGGCTGTCTTTGAGTTTGTTGCCCTTCCCCCCTCACAAAATCATGGTCGAATGGAGCCTCCCCCCTGCAGCATTCCAATGTCACATTACTTGGACATTTCACCCCATTTACCATAAACACTGTAATGTGCATACTGCTTTACTTCTGTGATGATTTGGATTTAATTTGAAAGTTTTATTTTGCATTTTACAACACAAACACTAACAGACCTGCTAAACAAAGCAATGCAGTCTCACAATGAAAACAGACTTAGCATTAAAACTTCTCTGCCCTTGAAACTCACATTCATTAAAACAGCATTGAAACCCACATTCAAAGAAAATACATTTTGCCAGTGGTAGATAAAGATTAACTTTGGGCTGTTTTCAAATCATAGGCCCCTTGTACATGAAACATGCATGTGTTCTTTGATACACCTTCCCGATTGTATTAATAATATTCCTTGTATAATACACTACGGTTGTGAGAGGGCATTTTAAATTTATTGTTTTGAACATTTTTCCAGTAAACAATGAAACAAAATGCATGCACCAGTAATGACAAACCTGCCCAATTTAGAACATTTCTATCATAAAAGTCTACTCAAACTTCAACAATCCACCAGTATCAGTAAATATGCACAATCTCTGAAGAAGTAAATGTCATCTAAATAATTCCAAATTAAAGAGATCTGAAACTAATGAAGATGCTGCTGCTAGCAAAAAAACTTTAGAATTCATTGTTTCATCTACAAATAAAGTGCCTGTTGCCCTTGAGGAATAAATTGCCTATGTTACATCAAAAAATGATAAGCTAGTAATATTGCAATACGGAATGGATGGCAAATTGAAAACGGCTTCATAGTTACTAGGTATCTTTGCCAAAAATGACTGCAGCATCCAGCCCCTTTACAACACAGTATCAGCAATGCATCTACATATTGTAGGAGTAAAACCCACAGCCTTCTGCATCAAAAACAAGTACACTACATGTTGTGCTATTAACATTACAAGCAGACTCATCATAAACAGCACTAAACTTCTCTTCCCCTGCATCTCTCAGCTCCTTGTAAAATCTACCAGACACTCAGCTATACCTCTCAAATTTGCAGCACAAGAAATCTGGAAAAGGCCAACATTTATTGGGGGGGACAAAAGCCCAAAAAACAGGGACATATTTTAAACATTGCTTGTATAATCTTGGACAGTTGCTAAAATAAAATGCTGTGTTACCACCATACATTGTACTGCCAAGACTTGAACCCAGGACCCTGTGCAAAACAGTCAGAGCAACATACCACTATGCCAAATCAGCTCTTTTGTGAAAGAGAGGAAGACTGAAACTTAAATGGCTACCATTTAGTGAATTCAGTTCTCACCATAGCTGTCAACCTCTTAGCACAAAACACCTGGACAAAGCCAATAATGGGGGAATACAGTCCCCAAACATATTCAGTGAATTCAGTTCTCACCATAGCTGTCAACCTTTGCACAAAAAACCTGGACAAAGCCAATAATGGGGGAATACAGTCCCAAAAATAGAGACAAATTTCAAATATTAATCTTATAAACTTAGACAATTGCTAGAATAAAAGGTTTTGTGTTACCATGTACTTTCTGAAGAATATGAAGTCTGAAATTCAAATGCCTGTCATTTTTATTTATTTAACATTTGTTAACTAGGAAAGTCTGACTTGGAACAAAAGCCAATTTTCAGCTGAGGCTCAGGGAGAAACATTCCCAACACGTGCCTTTGTAACATGGGAGGACACCAGGGCACCCAGAGGAAACCCACACAAACACAGTGAGGACATGCAGACTCCACACAGAAGGCACCCCAGCCAAGAATCAAACCAGAAAACCTCTAGCTCTGAGGCAACAATGCTACCACTGTGCCATCAACTATCTACTGAATTAAAACTCCACAGACTTTATGAGGAACAGAACAGAACAGAAATATGAGGCAAAAATCTGCAACGTTTTCACAGATGGTGGTGGGTAGGGAATTCAGGCTTTTGCTACCTGCACCCAAGGTACAGGGTTCAAGCCTGAGCCACCACCATCTGAATTCTCTCTAGCCACCAGTATATAAAAACATGGGCATTACACACACACACACACACACACACACACACACACACACACACACACACGTACCTGGTTTCCCATGCTGTTCATCAGCAGCTTTAACACGCCCTTTCCCCAGTAGCTTCAGTCCCAAGTCCATCTCGTGTAAGCACGTCCTTCCCCGCGAGACAGCAGACTCTAGCCTGCAGATGTTGCAGTCCGGATCTCTTCCATCCTATGTGGTCATCACCGCATAGAATTCTGGGCATCAGAGTACCGAGATGCCTTCTTCCTCCTCTGGACTGCTGTTGCAGCAATCTGGATCCCCTTTGAGTTCCAGGATTGCCGAGTGCGCATGCGTGGATGTTTGGAAACATTCTGAGACTCGACAATTTGTTTTTTTTTTCCTTTTCCACAGCTGGGGGGGCTGCAGTCCTGCTGTCCTATAGCATGAGTTGCCCCTGCTCATTTACCTGCTTAAAGTTGCATTCCAGTGCTTTTCTGTTTACTTTGCTACTGATTTCCCCCTGCTCTTTGTGTCTGTCACAGCCCCACTAAGACATTAAGTTTAAGTTTCTGAAATTGTAACCTCAGGACTAGAGCGCCAGTATTGGCTATAGATCATTGGATCCCTCACTAGGAAATCAGCTTCTTGCAACCTGAATTTCCCCCCAAATCTCACATCTTTTACCTATTGTGTTTTGTAAAAGACTGTGTCTCTGGCTTCTGCCATTTATGGTGATCTGACTTCCAGAGTCACTCCCTCCCCTATTTCATTGCTATTGTCTATTAGAAAAGCTATTTAAATATGTTTCCAACCCATTGTTTTCTATATATCTATAATACTAAGTGCCCGCCCAGCAAACCATTATTGGTCTTGAGTAAATTGTATCTATAAAACTACTTTTAGAACTGAAACATGTAACGTAGTGTGGCTAAAACAAAACCATTGCATGGAGACAGGCTTCACACAGCTAGTTGTGCATTAAACAGCACTACAATCAAATCTTAGCACAATCTAAACTAGTGTAGTGCCAAACTCTAGAGTACAACCAAGGAAACCGCTGTATAACCCAGTCCACAACCTACAGAAGCTAACCCAAATACGGGTCTGGACAACAAGGATGTGCAATTTCCAAATGTTTCTGTCACCAGCTTGGTAGATATGGGCATCTTGAGACAATGTAGCAATTGTCTCATAGGTTCACAGGTTAGTACTAGGCTAGCTGCCTTGCAGTCCATTTTAAGCCTATCCAGTTTCCCTTTTTGTGCACAAAATAACCTATCCCATTTGGTTTTAAATTGACCTTACCCATCCCATGGTTGATAATTATATCTTACCCCTAATGAAAATAACTGGGATAATACCATAAATAATTTGAGGGGACTCATGCATGGGATAAAGCATATAGGATTGCATCTGTCCATTAGTAGTACAGGGGGCAATCCTAGGGTACATTTTCTGTTTCCCATCCAAAGGACAGAAATGAACTTTGTTTTATGTGGCTAGAGAGTCTGTTCCATAGCAGTGATATCCTCTGTGAGATATACCTGTTCCTCCGAAGCACTCTGTTGATGTTCCAGAATTGGTTTATATCCATAGAATGAATAATTTTGATACCATTTGACTTGCTGATGTGCAATAAATCCATCAGTAGTTGTTGGAGGATGCCTTGTATGCCAGATACAGGTTACCTTTTAGCCGTCTGTAAGACATCAAGTATAGTCCAAGTAGGACATGTTGTTTAGGACTTGAATCATTTTAATAAAGTATCTGTGTGGGCATTCCAGTTGTTGCATGTGTCTGGACAGATACATGCCAAAGGGAGCAGTATATTTAATGACTGCCTTAATGAGGGCTGAGTAAAAGGGACAATGACATCTCTAGATCTAGACAATCCCTTTGTTTATAAGCTGTGCAGTATAGAAGGTCATTGCAACATTGGATGCATGTTAGTCAAAAGTTAAGTCACTGTCCACCTAAGTTCCCAAATCCTGAAGAAATGGGTCAACTCTTAGAGGTGTATTGTCAGTGTGGTAGTTCATGTTCACAGACAACCATTTAATCCTTAAAGAAACAAACAGTATGCTAGGGATGCATATACAGAATTTCACTGGAGGTAAAAATCTCACATACAAACACGGATGTCAAGAATGCATACACTACATTTACTACACCTAGTGTCCAACACACACACACACACACACACACACACACACACACACACACACACACACGCACACGCACACGCACACTCACACACTCACACACACACTCACACACTCACACACACATACACACACATAGACCAACTTTTGCTGAAGAACTGAAAAGCAATCTTCTCAAACCTCAAAGACTTCCTAAGCCTAAAAATGGCAGAGCATATACTCAGCAGTCTCTAAAGGGCTCATCAAAAGCAACACCAGACACAAGTCATATGCCTACACCCAGTGGACCCCCTAAAGCAAAGCTCATAAGGCAAGCAAAAATGTTACCTCACTTCATAGGGGGACTGTATTGTACGACATGCCACATGCTCCATTCACCAGAGTGAAGAAGGAGAAGATAACAGTTTGCTGCTTATCCGGAGCCAGGATAAGTCAAGTTATGCATACTCACAAGTCACTACACCACACAGGTACCAGGATGACTCTATCATAGTCCACGAGGGCATTAATTACCAAGCTGTACCTCCCTGGGCTACATGAAGAAAGACACTATTCATCATTCTACCTTCACCAAAAACGATACCACACTATGAATAAAAGATGATTGATGTCAATAATTGTTCTTAGTTTATGGTGTCTTTCCAGGGGAATTCAATATTTGTGAGCATGGAAGGACATGGTTAACAAGATAACCATTTGAAATCTTGTGACTTGCGATAGCGAGTCTCAAAATGTGGAGACTGAATGGCCGAAAGGAAAGACTTACATTTATTAAGTCTGAGATGTAATTTCTCAGTATATTCACTTTTCTGCAAGCTATGTTGATCTCTGAGGTGGTATATGTAAGTTCTGAGGGTATGGGTGTGGGAGAGATTGTTCTACATCTGAAAAAAGAAATTTTAAGGAGAAGAGTGATTTTTATGATTTGCTTTTCTCTGGGTTTTCGGTCTTTTTTCCTGGCTTTTTGGCACTCTGCATTTCAAGTGCTGACATTTCAATAGCGAAACAGTTAACAAACCACATTGCTTTGCAAAGGATGGTATGCACCTGTCCAGAATATGTTTCTGTATATTATCTAAAACTTTATCAACCCCCCCAATATTTTTTTTGGCAATCCTATTGACATAGCAAACAAAACCCAAAGAAACCTAAAAGTGTTTCTGCTCACTGCTTGGAGCCTACACAAGAAACTTCATATCCTACAAGCTCTCCTCACTCTGGAGTATATTGACATCTGTGCCATTGCCAAGACATGGTATAAGTCTGCAGGAAATACTCTGACAGTGCAAGGCTTTAGTGTCTTCCACACATTTAGACCATCAGCTGCATAGACAGGGACAAACGTTGGTGGAATCTTGATCTACATTAATAACAAGCATACCTCTAGGCTATTTAAACAGGAGGATGCCCTGGAGTTTATTGAAATTCAAATCACCATATACAAAGTCACATACCATATCCTAGCAAGCTACTAACATTGGATAGCACTCTACCTTCTCAAGGATGATGCTGTGATATGACCAAATAATAATTGACTTCAATGGTATCTTTCAAAAGGGGTCTAATATTTGTCAGCCTGGGATGAAATGATCGACAGACCACACTGCTTCACCAGGGATGGTCTGTACATGTCTCTTCTAGGGTTTTGATTATTGGAAAAGACATTGCCTGCCCCATAGTGCCTGATTTTAGGCAATGCTAACCTGATAAACCTTCCAACATAGTGTAACAAGCAAAGGAATATATGCAGGTGTTACTGATTGATGCTAGGAGCCTGAACAATAAACTGCACCCCCTACAAGACCTTCTCTCTCTGGAAGACATTAACGTCTGTGTAGTGACTGAGACATGATTGAACATAGCCAAGAGACTATGATTGTGCAGAGCTATAATGCCTTCCACGTGTTCTGACCAGCTACTGCACAAGAGGGCAGAAAAGCTGGAGGTGTATTAGTCTACATTCAGAAGAGATTTACATCAAGGCTGGTAAAGCAGCATGATGCACTAGATTTCCTTCCTGTGCCATATATTAGTTAGCTATAGAACTCCCTCTATAACAAAAGAAAGCCACAATGCCTATCTACAGAAACTAGAATCACTCAGTATTAAACCAAATACCATTTTCCTAGATGATCTAAACTATCCAATTATAAACTGAGAAACTGTCATCACTATTTGTGTGCAAGCACAGATTCCTGAACTTTGTCAATACAAATGCCCTGAAACAATTAATCAGAGTACCCACTAGGGGGAATGACTTCTTGAATCTTGTCCGTACCAATATGGGAGCATTTTGTACCATCCCTTGCATATCTTCATCACTTGTTAGATCTTATCATAGAGTAGTGCCTTTCTAAATAAGACTGAAAACAGAGATCCCTTCTATATAAGGTACCTTTAGAAATTTCTTTAAGACGGACTATGTACTCTTAAGTGATACATTGGCAAGCTTCGTATTCCCACCGAACCCAGTTAACTCCACTGAATATGCAGAAATGTATACCACCACACTTTACCAGCATGTAAACAGCTGCAAAGATGCAGCTGTATCCCACTGGAACAAGTGCAGGGCAAACACCGAAACAAATCCATATGATGCGACAATAATATCATATTACCACAGGGATATGTGCTAATTCATAGATTAGTACTAGGCTAACTGTCCTTGTGGACTATTTTAAGCCTAACCAACTACTACATGTGAGAATCAAACCCTCCACCTTGTCTCTGGGAAGGTAAACACCTTAACCATTATGTCAAATTCCCAATGAAGTATTATAGCTCATAGCTGAATACTAGGCTAATTGCCCTGAAGGGCCATTTTTAGCCTAGTCAATAACCCAAAGTTAGAATCAAACCTTGCACCTTGTCTCTATGAGGCAAAGACACGCTTTATAACAAAAAGAAAATAATTTGACTAAAGGAGACTTCCAAGGTGGCTCACACTGAGTAAAAGCTTAATTCAGCTCTCCCAGTGTGATAATAGAAACCCAGAAAAGAGAGCTAGTGAATTTGTCTTTTTGAGTAAATTTCAGTTACTGCCTAGTAAGCTCACTGCCTGAATGCCAGCAAAGAAGACATTTAGAGAACCTGAAAGAAAATCAGTCATAAAGGATGAAGAGAAAACACTGGCTGTGAAGAATCCTGCATCTGTTCAGCAAAAAGCAGTTCAAGCTTTAGCTTTGGTGCAAGACATCACTTCTAGTAACCTAGAGGAAAAAATAAGTAAAATATGCTCAGAGCTGATTAAAATAAATCAAACACTGAAGGAGTATATCAACGCAGATAACAAAATGCTGGGAAAAAATGGAAGAAACATTAAATATATATTCAGATGAGCTGATAAAACTGCAAAAATCAGAGGTTGAATTAAAGAAAAGGCTGGCTGAGTATGAGACTGCTCAAGAAGAAATGTTTAAAAAAATGGCAGAATTAGAGGACAGAACATGTAGGGAAATCCTGAGATTTTCTGCTGTACCAGAGAAACTGCAAGGAACAGAAACAGACTGTGTTCATTTTATGAAAGCACAAATAAGCAACTGGACTGTTATTCCACAGCAGGTACTGTTAACTGAAAGGGCACATTGTGTGTATGCTCCAAAGCTGGCTATTGGACAGCAGCCAAGACCTCTAGTAGTAATAATGTACCAGTATAAGAAGTTGATTCTGACAAAACTGTGCCAGAAAGATAAAGTAATAAAAGTTGGAGTGTTTGTGGAAAATTATTATTGACTGTACAACAGGCAGAAGAGGAGTAAATGTTTTCCATCAATCAAGGAATGTTGAGAAACAGGGGTGAGATTCAAGCTGCTGTATCCAGCAATTTTAAGAGTATTTTTTCTTTGAGGGTAAAAGACATTTTTTTATTTAGAGCATGCTAAGGAAGAAATACAAAAGTTTTGCAACAAAAAGTGAGCTATCAAACAGAAGGGGAGTATGCTTTTTATTATATCGATAATAAAGCTCATAGTGAGACTATGACAGTGAAACCTTTTCCAATGTTACAAAGAAAAATGCTTGAGAGACAGAAAAAAACACAGGAGTTGGCTAGAAGAACTGGAGTACATTAGAAAAGACTTGAGTTGGGAGATAGAAATCAACAGAAAGAAAGCCAACAACTCAGAAATTAATGAATAAAAGTGGGATTACAAAGCATCAATCACTTTGTGAAATATGGTGGGCAAAAGGAAAACCTAGAAATATTGGATTTTTTTGACTTTGTTAAAACTGTAGGGGCCCCAAAGCATATTTATTTATTTATTTCCAGTTTGATGACTGGGGAGGAACCCATTTTCAGTGGAGGCCCAGGGAGAAAAGCTCCATAATACATAGTAGGAATAGTACCAATTAAGCAAATCGTAAATATTACTATAAAAATAAACAAAGTAAAACAGCAACATAGAATAATATAAAATACATATTTACATGTTTACAGATTAGAGAACTGTAGTGCAGAGTTAAAATTGTACAGAGGTTTTGAATCATCTGTGAATGGTATAAAAGTAAGATTTGTAAGAAGGCAGTAAATAAGATTAATCCCCTAAAGGGTAAGGTGGAAGGTACCTTATGTGTAATTAATGTATTCATGTATTAAGCAGGTTAGGTAGGTAGAGTGCAATTGAATTTCCATTTATAGGAGAGGTAAGAATGGAGCTGGGTTTTGAAGTGTTCAAAGTTTTCAGAAATTATTAGAGAAGGAGGGAGTGAATTCCATTTTTTGGCTAAGGAAGAGGTTAGGAGAAGCTGACCAGTGGGACGATTTGGTTTGTATACAGAAATTAGATTTTGGTGGGAAGATCTTAAGAGTTCTGTGTGTGGTGTATAATGGTAGTATGTTTGTTAGTGCTGGGCATTTAGTAGGTTTAAAAATAAGCTTGTGGGCTGTGGTGAGTTGGAGGTAGTCAAGGTAGTTGGGAAGTTCTAGCCATTGCAGCAGATGGAGAGGTATACAGTAGTGGGTGGAGTAGTTGGATGTGGTGATGAACTTTGAGATTTTGTTGTAACAGGTTTCCAGTTTAGAAGAGATAGAGGAAGATAGGTTGGTTAGTAGGGGAGCACCATATATCAGTGATGGTAGTAAGTAGGTAGTGGCGAGGGTCTGTCTTGTTGAAGGGGAGAAAAAGTGGGAGTTTCTGTACAGCATGCCAAGTTTCTGATGTGTTTTCTTAATATTTAGCTGAATATGGGTATCATATTTTAGGTGTTCGTTAATAGTAACCCCAAGAAGTTTAGCAAAAGGAACACCTTCTGTTGTGGAGTTGGCATGGCTGATAATATTGAAAGAGGTTTTGTCAAGAGGGAGAGATAATGAGGGAGAGAACAGTCGAATCTTACATTTGTTGGCATTCAAAGAGAGCTGACTTTGAAGCATCCAGTTCTCAGTAGTTGAGAAGGCAGTTTGAGTTTTTGTTTGGAGCTCGGGGAGGTTAGAAGCAAAGAAAACTAAAGCTGAGTCGTCTGCATATTGTACTATCTTAGTGCTAGGAATGGCTGCATGAAAATCATTAATAAAGATATTAAAGAGCATTGGGCCAAGTATGGATCCCTGGGGTACTCCGGTTGGGGTAGGAAGGAAGGCTGAGGTGCCAGGTTTCCATTTTATGGCCTGAGATTGGTCAGAGAGGTAGCTGCTGAACCAGGTAAGGGTGTTGTGTGAGAGATTAAGATTAGAAAGGTGGTTTAGGAAGTGGATATGGGAGACTGTATCTAAAGCCTTGGAGAGGTCAAGGAGGACTGTGGATACAAGTTCTCCAGAGTCATGGGCATGGTTTACTATGTCTAGGAAAGATAGAAGAGGAGTTATTGTGCTATGGCCAGGATGGAACCCATGTTGTATTGGGGTGAGGAGTTGGTTATTTGTAAGGAAAGGCATGAGCTGGAGGTGGATGCATTTCTCAATAATTTTTGAAATAGGGGAGAGAATGGCTATGGGTTGGAAGTTGGAGATGTTATTATTTTTGCCTCCTTTATCGAGGGGTAGGATAAAGGCTGCATGCCACAGTTTGGGGTCATATGATTCCTGTATGGATCTATTAATGAGAGTGCTAATGGGGATGGCGATGCCATCTGCTGCAAGTTTTAGAAAGAGTGAGGGGATGTTGTCAGAGGCATTGGAGCATGGCTTAAGCTTAGAGAGAAGTTTTTTTATATATGAGGTGGAGATGGGTTTGAGATGAAATATGGGAGGAGTGTTAGGGATGTACCATTGGGGAGAGGATTTGAGTTGGGGGAGGAGTTGTTGTTTGGGAAGGTCTTGGTGAGTTCTACTATGGAGTTAGTAAAGAAGGAGTTGAATAGAGTAGCTATTTCTGGGTCTGATTTACTAGTGTTAGGGCAAGGACTGTTTTTGGTACCTGGGTTGAGAAGAGAGTTGATGGAGTTCCAGAATTGTTTGGGGTTCATGGAATGATTAGACTAGAGTTTGGTATAGTATGATTTTTTATCCTGTATAATATGTTTTTTGGTTAGGTTGTGAAGTTGTTTATATTTAAGAAGGGTGTCAGGGTGCTTATTGCGATGGTAAAGTTTCCAGGTCTTGTCGCTTTGTTGCATAAGTGTTTTGGTATCTTTAGTAAGCCATGGGGCAGAATTGTTTTTTTATACATTTTGTTCTTGGAGGGGCTTGGGAGTTAAGGGTATCTAAGAAGGTTGAGTTGAAGAATTCAATGGCATTGTCTAGAGGAAGAGTTTTTAGATTGTCCCAGTTTATTAGTTTGACAGAATTGGAGAACATTGTGGGGTTAATGTTTGTGAGGTTTCGTGTATGGATATATTGGTGTAGGTGAGTGGAGGAGGTTGCTCTGTGGATGAAGGCTGGCAAGTGATCACTAATGGACTCTGGTAAGGTGCCAGTATGGGAGATTTTATTTTGGTGAGCGACTAGGATCCAGTCAAGTATGGAGCCTAGGGGGGGGGGTATTTTTATTGGGTCTGGTAATGGCATTTGTAAGTTGAGTGAAATTAAACATATTGATCAATATGGTAGGATTACTGTTATTAATTTTGTTCCAGTCAATGTTTGCATCTCCTAAGATGTATGTCTCAAGCTTAATATTAGTTGAAGCCCATAGAAGAATTTCAAGTGTATTCATATTGTTTCCAGGGGGATATAGAGGGCTATAACACAAATGCTTTTATAGTTATTTATTTTGAGTATTCCTATGACTAGTTCGGTGTTGCTGAACTGAGGAATAGGATTTTGGTAGGGAGTGATGTAGAGTAGGCTAGAGTAGATTAAAGCTACTCCTCCTCCTTTCCTTTTTAGGTGGTCATATCTGAGAGCTTGAAACCCAGGGAGTAGGATTTCAGAGTCAGAAATATTGGGTTTTAGCCATGTCTCAGAGACAGCTACTATGTCAGGTAGGGTATGGTATAGCCAGGCGTGGAAGTGGGCTATTTTGTTTTTAGACTCTGGGCATTGATGGTCAGGAGTTTGAGATATTTAGGGTTGGTAATATTGGTTGCGATAGGGGAGTTGGATTGTTGCTGGTAGTAGGTCCTGGTTTGGGGTGTACGTGTCCTGCTAAGCATAGGCAGTCAAAGGGGAATGGGAGCAGGGGTTTGGGTTTACTCCTTAAGTTTTGTGGGAGGTGCAATATTGCTTTAGGTATGTGATGTTTTACTGAGGAGGGTAGACGTTTTAGTTTAAAGCAGTGAAGTGGGTTTGGTTGAACTAGAGAGGAGGATATAGTGTGAAAGTTAGGTCTGGTAGGGTGAGGATGGGTGTTGGGGGTGATGGTGGGGGATATGAAAGAAGGGGGTAGTTTGTAAGAGGAATGAGAGGTAGCATGGGATAGAGGAATTAGAAGAAGTAAGCTGAGGGAGATGATGAGAAGGGTTTGAGACAGTGGAGAAAGCATGGTGTGATTTAGGTTTAAACTAATAGTTGGAAGGTAGGTATAAAGCAAGTAGATGGATGTTAGGGGACTGTGAGAGTATAAGAGAGGGGAGTATAGAAGTGAGTATAGGACATTATGGTTTGGGATGGGGAGGGGTGAGTAAATATTGGAGGATGGGAAGGGGAGGGGATAATGAGGAGATGTGACTGGACTGGCTGAGAAAAAGTGGAGGGGGACTATTGGCTAGAATAAGTGTAGGAGTAGTGGGAGTGTGTGGAATTTGGGGGCAGGGTAGGGGAGCGTAGTGAACCCACAGGGCGAACAGAGTGGGTAGAGCCACAGGAGATGAAAAAACACCAGCCAGCAAGGAACAATCAGTAAGCGGGGAGCCAGTTAGAAGGTAAGGAAGGCAACAGTAGTAGGGGGATGGGGTCAGTATGTATTTAGATTAAAAGATAAGCAAGAAGTTCACTGGGGGTAAGGAACCACTCACAGGGTTTCCTTATAGAGACAGAGCTGTAGGCTAACTTTGGTTTGGCTGGGGACTATGTGATTCACTAGAAATAGATTGACAAGAATATTAACATTGGTTATGGGGTCAGTGAGGGAGTATGCTGCCACCTAGTGGCCAGACTAAGGGCAAACTACAGGAAAAAAAGGGGCAGACAATGGAGTAGGAAAAAAGGGCAAGGAGAATAAAGTGGTTATATGGCTGCATTAGGCTGCTATTGAGCATAAGCTTGGTGAAGTATAACCTTAATATGACAAAGCACTAAAGGGACTTTAGTTCATAACACAGGGTTACATACACTATCCTAGATGGTGTGTAGGCAGATGTGGATAGGAAGCACTGCAGGATCTCCTCTACGTGGTTCAGTTCAGAGGCTGGAAGCCTGGAGTTTAGTTGAATAGAGGGAGACACCAGGGGTAACATGGCTGTATTTGAGCTGTAAAGAAAAGGAACAGATAGGTAAGACTTTACAGAAAATAACTATATGCATTACTAGCATAGGGGAAAAGACTTTAAGTAAGAAAGGGTCAGCTTCATGTCATTAATGTTTGGAAGAACATTAAGGATGGGGAAAGAGGAAGCACAGAAGTAACTGTAAGTAAAACAGTTTTTGCTAACTGTATTTTTATAAAATAGTAAAGCTTTTTCAGCTATTTTGTGTTAAATAGGGATACTAAATAAACAGATGCCTTTTTTTCCTTTCTCTTTCCTTCTTCTTGTTCACTTTTAGGACATGTAGGCACTGCCATGAAAAAAGAGAGGCACCTCCGGACAACAGAGCATGATATAAGTAAAACTGATATGCTTTTTCTTACTTGTGCATAGAGGAATGACTGGATTATATCACTTGGCTTAATCTAGTAACAAGTTTTAAGGGGAAGAAAGTAAATAAAAGAGCACTGAATGCAATTAAAAGTTTTCTTTTAGCAAATAAATGTTCACAGTGCAACATGAGAAGCTTGTAGCTATAGACAACTGTGTATCAGGTTCTCGCGTTTCAATGTAGACAAGCTGGTAAGAGTAATAAAAACAGAATACTCTTTTTTTTACAGTGGCTACAAAATAAAGTTTTCTGAAAGCATTCAAGCTATTTCTACAAAGATGAATAAAGAATACAGCACTTAGTGTAAGTAGAAGCACAGTAAATTCTAGCCTGTGAGTGTAGCTGTCAATCTTGAACAATTTTCCTATTAAGAGTGTTAAACTTCATTATTTGAAGATGTACATAGTTTTTTTATGTTTTTGTATTAAGTTAATAGGTTATGTGTTTTTTTTTGAGGATTTTCAAAAAGTATGTGACATAGGTTCATATGGATATGACAAGAAACAACTGAATAAATGACCTGCCAACCATTAATGTATGCATGCAATACAAAAGATGAAATTAGATATTTTTTTTTTTGTTAAAAAGCTGTTATACATAACAAGTGAGAATAACAACTTCTTATCATAATAGGTTCATAGGTTCATAGATCAGTACTAGGCTAACTGCCCTTGTGGGCCATTTTAAGCCTAGCCAATTACCCCATGTGAGAATTGAGCCCTGCACATTGTGTATGTAAGGTAAACATCTTAACCATTATGCCAACCTCCCACCCCAAATAAGCAGCCTCTGTTAGGATAAAACCCAGGACCCTGCACACCATAGCCAAAGTGATTTACCACTAAGCCATCTCAGATATGTGATAACACTTTTCATATTATCTTAAATGTGAATGGTCTCATAGGTGCATAGAAAAAAGAAAGGGTAGTGAACTATATTAAAATGTGCAGAGTCTAAATAGTTATGCCACAGAAGACACATTTTGAAAGAACTGAGCATGTGAATTTGATAAAGAAAGAATTTCAGGATGGTTATTCAGGGAATAGCTGGAACAAAGGAAAAGTGGAGTACTTATATTAATTGCTAGAAGAAATCCAATAATGAAAGAAGAGGGGAAAAAAGATAATGGTAAATTTGTAGTACTAAAGGACTACTGGTAAGGTAGGAGGATTACAATGGCATGTATTTATATTCCACCTAAAACTCCCACAATGGAGCTTAAAAAATTTTGGGAGAAATAGTCAGCTTTCAGCAGGGGGATATTAATTACAGGTGGGGACTACAATTTGATTTGCAACAGAGATGATGTATTTGGGTGTCCTAGAAGGGAAAATATAAGAAAAGAGTGTAGATTTTTGAAGAAATTTATAACACTGTTTTGTATGGAGGATGTGAATTTAGTAGTATGATCTCAGAGAGAAGTTACATATTATTTCCCAATGTTAAAAAAAACTAACTGGCTTGGCTAGATAGAAAGAATATTTCACAGGAACGTGCATTTAATTGAAACTGTTGATATGTATCCAATAACTATTCCAGATCTTGTGCCAATTATAACTACATAAAAATGTATAATGAAATAAAAATGACACTGATGCTTCCCCTCCTATCTGTCAAATAGAGAGGAATTTAAGGAATAGGTAGTGGAAATTATTCAAGAGTTACTGTGGATGATATAAATTTCTTCAGAAAATGCAGCTAGGGAGTGGAATAAAATGAAAGAGAGTTTGAAAATAGGATAGAAATAAAAAAGAGATGTATTTTTAAGCTGTAACAATAATTATTTAGAGGGACTGATAAAGGTTAAAGTATTGCAGAACAGGGGGAATCTCAGAGAAAAAGAAGAGGTGAAACTGCAGAGTGCTAAAGAAAAAAATAGGGACTGCCTTGATAATATACATGAGTCTAGAAAGATTGCTGTTAAACAACTTTTTTTAGAACTCCTCAGAACAAACCCTTTTAGCACAATGTCTCAGAGAACAGAAAATAGAAAGGGTTGTTGTCAAGCTTGGGGAACCTACAACAAGGAAAATAACTAGAAATCCTTTAGAGGTATTGGAAAGATTTAAAAAAAAAAAACACTATGAAATTCTGTATAAAGCAAAGAAATGTGGAAATAAAAAAAAACACACACACACACACACACACATGGAAATGTTTATGGAAGAATTAAAAATGCCAAGGTTAGACGTACATGAGGCTCAATTACTAATATTTAGGATAGGAGGAGATGAGATAAAAATGGTGATGTATAACCAATCTACAGGAAAGTCTCCAGGAATAGATGGTATTCCTGTGGAAGTTTATCAGCTAGAAGTGAAGAGAAGAAAGTGTTAAAGATCTGGAAGGTTTTGTTTAACAGTATTTTAAAAGGAGAAGAAACACCAACATCCTGGAAGAAAGCTGTGGAGGCTGCAATACCTAAAGATGGTAAAAATAAATTAGATCCAGCTTCATATAAGCACCTTAAGCCCATTTTGATTCTAAACCATGATTATAAAATGTTTATGTCTATAATGGCTATAAGATTAGCAAAGGTGATGCCAAAATAGATTTGTATCCATGTAGTTTTGTGAATGGGAGGTAAACGTTTGATGACAGAAACAGAAGAATGATGATCTAGAGTGAAGCAGAATGTTAGAAAATGCCACTGTTATTGGTGGGCCTTGTTGCAGAGATAGCATTCAGCAGACTAATCTGGGATTTTATGAGTAGGGCAATAGAAGCATTTACATCCTCTGATAAAATAATAAGGTTGATTAAAAGGATATATGAGGAATTGAAGGTAAAAATTAAAGTGCTGGGGGTTCCTCTCTGATAAGTTCTTTTTGAGCAGAGGGTCCAGGCAGGGGTGTCTTCTTTTCCCTTTTATTTTTGTTATATTGAGAAGCATTGGGAAAGAAAGTAGGGGGCCCTGAAATTCAAGGATATAATTGGTATGGTAATTAAGAAAAGTTGGCTTTACTTGCAGATGATATTATTTTGTACTTTATAGAATTGGAAAGGGACATTTCGGTGTTGTGGAACATTTTGAGACAGTTTCAGGTCTTTTCAGGATAAAAAAAATAATGAAGATAAAACTAAAACTGACAAACTTAGTCAAACTTCAAGTATATACTGGAAAGTTTTTATGTGGAAATATATACATAGAATGTTTATTACTCCATTTAAAATCTATAAGTTTAGAAAAATGACTTCTTCAGTCTGTTGGATATGTAGTAAAGGTGAAAAAGCTGATTGGGCACACAGATTTATGGATTGTGAAAAATGAAATGCATATTGGGAAGAGATAAGTATGTTTTTAAAGGGTTATGGTCTGATAATTGTTCTTTAACTAGATCAGTAATACTAATGAATGTTCCAATTCCTGTATCTGTAAAAGCCAAAAAAAAAAAAAATAAAAATGTTCTAGAGTCTCCTGGCAGTAGCTAGAAAAGGTATTACAAAAGCTAGAAATCAAACTCGATCCCTTCTTTCAAAGAGTTTTTAAATTTAACAGCAATTCTATGTAAAACTGAAAAAGAAGTGATTAGAATAAGGCCTGTAAATCATACTAAAACTTTTAGTGATTGACATAGCATTGAAATGTTGCTGTTGGAATGCCAAGACTCTTAATGTGTTAATTGTATAAGATCTCCTTGATGATTCAATGCATTCCTAACATTGTATAACAGTATATGACGATGAATGTCTTTCTTTCTGTGTATATATTGTAAATATGTTAAATTAATAAAAATTAAAAAAAAAATAAAACAAAGGTAATAGCTAAATCTATCTACCCATACATGAATTGGTTCAGCAATGCCCATATTTATGGAGACATGATAAAATGAAGTACTTAAGACTATGGATCAAAAGTTTTCTGTTATCGCAGCTAAGGATATGTGGGAAGAGATAATATAAAAAGTGAGAAGCAGGAAGCTCTGTTTTCTGTATATGGATAGCAAGATATAAGCAGTGAAAATGTTTTTAGTCCCTTTAGTTTTATACATAGTTCAGGCAGTTTTTTTATCAACCGGAGGGGAAGTTGTGGATAGCAGTTAATAAAGATTTGAAGAATTTTATTTGGGAGGGAAAGAGTGCAAGAGTCAAGTGGGATAGTTAATCCTTCTAATAGAACAAGGTGGTTTAAGATTACCTGACTTTAAGGGGTATTTCAGATACACAGTTAAGGCTCCTATACATATCACAAGCAGAAAGCTATAATTAAAAGTGGAAAGAGATCATGATGAAACAAGGGGAAACTCAAGAAATTAGGAGAGACTGGGATTTTGGATGCAGATCCTTAATAATAATCATACAGAATATTAGATTCATAAAGTAACCAAAAGTATTTTCAGAACTAAGCTAATATGGGATTGGAGAAAGCAGATTCTGCCAATAGGGATGACTACAATTAGGGATACAGAGAATGGGCAAGAGGGGCTGGAATTTACTGGCGAAAACATACAAAGGAGCCAAGGTACTGGGAGCAAATAATTAGACAGGGAAAGGTAATAGAATGGGAAGAGGCCAATAATTCATTTGGACTGCAGGCTAGAGATTGTCTTCCCTATCAAGGACTGATATCACAGTATAGCCAAAGAGAAAGGAATAGTGGGATCCTAAGTGGAAGACAGCAATGGTACAGTTTTTATTAGAATCTAGAACAGAAGCTGCTGTTAAAAAGACATAATTAATAGGGCATATAAAATATTGCATAATAACTATAGGAATCAATCAGAAGAGTTTAGAAAGGATTGTGAAGAGAGACTGGATAAGCAACTCACAAATAAACAATGGGAGCATTCCCAAATATGGAACAAAGTCTAGAACATTTAGGATATTCGCTTGGAAGTGTTTGCATAGGTACTTTTATACCCCAGACTCCAAAGAGTTTTTTGTTAGGTAGATTCTAAATCATTGAGGTGCAATGAGGAACAAAATGTAATTGGGAACATATTTTTTTTAGAGCGTAATGAGTTGGCAGACTGCAAATTCCATGCAGACTGCTCTGTCAGAAATACTGGGTGTGCAAATTGATGTAACTAAGGAAATGATTCTTTTTTGGCCTGTGATACAGAATTGTATTTGCCTAGACATAGTAAGGTCTTGCTGAGTTTAATTTGGGTGGCTGCCATAAAAAGCAATTACTAGAAAATGGAAATCAAAGTGTAAAGCAACCATACTATAAGTAGCGAATATAGTAACAGAGATAAAAGAACTGGAAATGGTATCTTTAGAAAAGGGCAGGAGCAAATTACATAGAAAAAATGGGGATTTTAGGAACACTGCATACAAAGTAATGTTTTGGGGGAGGAATGTGTTTTAAGGAAAGGCAGGAAATGAATGAGCTATGTAATGTTTGACTGACAGTGACTGCATAGAAGATTATAAGTAAAGTATAATATTAGTCAATATAGTTTTTCATTTAAATAAATAAATGCTTGCCTATGTCATGACATAATTCAATAATGATGTTTCTTCTTTAAATAAAACAAACAAAAAAATGACCAAAAGAAAGAAAAATAATTCCCAGAATGTTAGATCCCTTGTCAGTGAAATAAATGAACAACTCAGGAGCTTAATAAAATCCACCAAAGTCGTGTTTGAGGCTAAAATAGCTACCAAAGCCAAAGACAATCACAGGACATTGTTTTCATTATGTTTGTAATTTCAAAAGCACAATGCAGCAATGCACTGAGATGATTATAGGTTCATAGGTTGGTACTAGACTATCGGCTCTGGGGCCTATACAAGCCTAGCCATAACAATTCCCTGGCTATTTCTTCCCACACTATTTACTTCCTGGATCCCTGTCTAGCAGGGTGACTGAAGTGATCCCCGGGGTGAATTTCCTTTCTCCCATCCAATCGTCAAGGTTCCTTTTGAAAAGGGCCAAAGAGGTGCTCTGCTTGACATATATGGGCAGTCTATTCCAGAGTCTGGGGAGTCTCTGGGTCGAGAACCTATCCTTCCAGCATGTTTTGTTTATTGTGATGACAAAGTTTAGATCCCTGAAGCATGTGGCTCTGAGGGATTGGGATTTCTTTAAGTGTAGCATGTCCAACAGCTCTGGGTTTGACATGGCCTTGTATGTTAAGCAGAGATCGCCACTGAGTAGATGATATGTGACAGAGTATAGCTGGAGTTTTTAAGGTGGTCAGCATAGGGCATCTACTTTAGGCCTGTGATTCTTTTAGTGAGGTATTTCTGCGGCCTTTCCAATTGTTGCAGGTGTCTTGAGAGGTACATACCAAACAGGGCATTGTATTCTATAATGGGTCTAATGAGGGATGAGTACAGTTAGACAATGACTTTCTTTTTTCTGGATGAAAAGCCCTTAGTGATGAGGTGTGCCACATAGAAGGATTTCCTGACTGCTGTGGCAATGTGGTTATCGAAGGTGAGACCACTGTCCACCTGTGTCCCTAAGTCTCTTATCACACTTTCGGTGTTTAGTGTACTGCCACCTATGTAGTAATTCATGGGTACATGTTTTTTCCCAAAGGGGATAACTATACATTTCTTGGCATTGAGCTTGAGCCCATGGCTCTGGCACCAAGCATCTGTTTCTGTAAGGCCCTTTTGTAGAGTATCCACATCATTTGGAGATTCAATAATGGCTCCCAGTTTGCAGTCATCTGCAAACTTTGTTAACCAGAGTCCTGAGTCTTCAGAGAAATAGATGCCAAACAAGAGTGGTCCCAGGACTGAACCCTGAGGTACCCCACTTGTCTGGAGCTGGATTTATAGGTTCATAGGTGTTTACTAAGCTAATGATCACAAGGGCCTTTTTAAGCCTAGCCATGCATCCCAAATCTCTGACAAGTTCTGATACCCTTGATAAGTGTAAGCATGGGCCTGGAAGCTGAAGCATGTACAGGTTATGTGTGTCCATTAGAGACATAGGTGCCAAACCAGGGATGAATTTCTGGTTTCCCATCCAGTTGTCCAAGTTGCACTTGAATGGGGTTAGGGAGGAACTCTGCTTCATATGGATGGGGACCCTGTTCCATAGATGGGGTAGTCTCTGGGATACATACCTATCTCTCCAAGGGGTCCTGTTTATATCACAGGCAAGGTTTAAGTCTCTAGGTAATTATAGTACTGTTTGTTTTGTGGATATGCAGGAGATCCATCAGAGTGGGGTCTGACAGTGTCCTGTATGCTAGGAATAGATCTCCCCTCAAAGCCTGTAGGGGATGCAATACAGGGATAGGGCCTTGAGGCAATCTGCATAGGACATATTACTTACACCCTGTATTATTTTAGTAAGAAATCTCTGTGGATATTCCAGTTGTTGGATATGCCTGGTTACGTACATACCAAAGCAGGCATTGTACTCAATGATAGGTCTGATGAATGCCAAATGCAGTGGAACAATGACTTCCTTGGACTTAGATGCCATACCTTTGTTTATAAGTTGTGCAACATAGAATGATTTCCTCACCACTGTAGACACATGACGATTAAAGGTTAGATTACTATCTATGTGTGTCCCTATGTCCCTGACTACTGGGTCAACTTCAAGGGGTGTGTTGTCAATATGATAGTTACCAAGACTGGATGACATCCCAAAGGATACTATTATACATTTTTTGGCATTTAGTTTACGTCCATGGCTCTGACACCAGTTTTTTTTCTGTGTCAGCCCCTCCTGGAGAACATTTGTGTCAGTGTGAGATTCAATGACAGCTCCTAATTTGCAGTCATCTGCAGATTTAGTCAGCCAGAGACCACTAACATTGGCCTTGACTTCTGAGATGTAAATGCCAAAAAGGAGCGGTCCAAAGACTGATTCCTGAGAGACTCTACTTGTGACTGGCCTCTTTATAGAGGTGGACTCCTCAGTTCTAACATCCTGGGTCCTGTCTGTGAGCCAGTGGGCTATCCACTGGGTGACATACGGGTTTGTACCTAACCTCTTGAGTTTGTCAACAATGCCCGAGTGGGGAATTGTGTCAAATCCCTTGGCCAGGTCACGGTAGGCAGTGTGAATGACTTTGCCTCATCCATTGCTTTGGTGACCTTCTCGAAGAAGTCCACCAGGTTGAGTAGGCATGATCTGCCCTTGACAAAACCACACTGGGTTGGGTCCAGTGTTGGAGGTTTACTATATCTCTGCTGATCATCTTCATGATAATTCTTTCCATGGCTTTACATATAAGACTAGTGAGACTTATGGGTCTGTAGTTTCCAGGGTCTGTAGATGGTCCACCTTTGTGCAGAGGTATGACTGTTGCCATTCTTCATTCATGAGGCACAATTGTGAGCGATGTTACCTACACTGAGACTGAAGACATAGCTAACCATCTACTGGTTGATAAATTTAGCTCTAACTTTACCCATCTCTCCCCTCTGTCTTTCATAGGTTTATAGGTTGGTACTGAGCTATCTGCCCGAAGGCATATATTAGCCCAGCCATGTTGTGTGGTATTCACCACCCCTTTAGTAGTTCTCTAGACCCTTGTACTAGCAGCTAGTACCCTTGGCCCCTATCTAGTAGTGCTGTTGTTGTGATCCCCAGTGTGAACTTTCTGTTACCCATCCACTCATCAAGGTTCCTCTTGAAGAGTGATAGTGAGGGGCTCTGCCTTAAGTTATACCTGAAACTGGTTCACCTCCAGCTATCACAGAAGACCAAGTCCTAAAACTGCTATAAGAAGCTAAGAATATTACATTGATCGGTCCTGACAATATCCCTGGATGCATCTTATCTAGAATGAAGCATAATTTGGCCTGCATACAGGTTTTGTATGAAGTGAATTCAGGACCTTCCACAGGTCCAGGCAATTACAAACCAATAAGTCTGACCAGCCTCATATGCAAAGCCATGGAAATGACTCATTGTAGAATTAGTCAATCAGGACATAAGGAATCTGCAAACACTAGACTTGTCTTAGTTTGGATTTGTCAAGGACATGTTATGCTTACTCAACCTGGTGGATTTTTTTGAAAAAGTCATCAAAGTAATGGATGAAGGCAAAATGGTACATACCATGTACCTCAACCTGGCCAAAGCTTCTGATACAATTCCCCAATCAGACATAGTAGAAAAGGTACATAAACTGGGGGTAAACCCATATGTCACCTGCTGGATTGCCAAGGCTCATAGATAGGATGTAGATAATCAAAATAATATAAGTTACCTCCACAAAGAGACTGGTCACCAGTGGAGTCTCCCAGGGTTCTGTGCTGGGGCCTCTCATGTTTAGCATCTACTTTTCTGAAGTAAAACACAGTATCAAAGGGCTCTGGCTGACTAGGTTTGCAGATAACTGCAAGCTAGGAACATTCACTGGATCCCCAAATGACTTAGCCATCCTGCAGGATGGTCTGTCTCAAATATATAACTGGTGTCAAAATCATGGTCTGAAACGTAATGCCAAAAATGCATTATTGCATCCTTTAGGAAGTCATCTACATATATGTTCCCAGATAACTGAATACCATATTGATAATACATCCCTTAAGAGCTAACCCAGTTGTTCAGGATTTGGTCATTTATGTGGACAATGACCTAACGTTGGAGCAACAGATGTCTATTTCTGTAAGAAAGTCCTTCTATACTGCACAGCTTATAAACAAAGGGATTGTGTCTAGCTAGAGGGATGTCATTGTCCCATTATGCCAGTCATTTAATACAATGCCTCATTTAGCATGTATCTGTCCAGACACATGCAACAACTGTAACACCGACAGAGATACCTTGCTAAAAGGATGCAAGGTTTAAACAACATGTCCTACACAGACCGACTCAAAGTCATATCACTATAGTCAGTATCATACAGACTGCTAAGAGGTGATCTGTGTCTGGCATAAAAGGCATCTTCTGACCCATTACTGATGGATTTACTGCACATCAGCAAATCAAATGACATTAGACCCAGTCTAGGGATCTAAACCTCTTCTGCAACATCAACAGAACAGTTTGGAGGGACAGGTATATTTGACAGTGGATACCGCTGCTATGGAACAGACTCCCCATCCACATAAAGTTCATCCCTGTCTATTTTTAAGTGCAGTTTAGATCTATGGATGGGACACAGAAAATTTACCCCAGGACTGCCCATGTAGTATTACTAATGGCTAGACTTAAAGTGGCCTGCAAGAGCAGCTAGTCTAGTACTTATTAAAGAAGCTATGAACCCACTATGTCCCAAGAATTCAATAATTCATACCTAGACCTACTGGAAGCATTCCCCATTAAATTAAATATCCTCCATATGGGATACTTTAATTAGCCCTCTGTAGACTGGGGAACATACACTGCCACAAACTTACAGGCACAATGATTCCTGGGCTTTATTAACACAAAATCCCTTGACCGGATAGTGTGCACACCCACCAGAGGTTCAAACATACTGGGTCTGGTATTCACTGATATGGGAGAATGCAGCACATCCTCATTGGTGAGGTTGGACCACAAAACTTCGTTAATTAAAATAAAAATAAACTCAGTAATCCCAGCAAACTCTATGACAGTTAGAAACAATTCCAAAGCAAACCACATGCTATTAAGTGAAAGTTTGTCAAAATTAAATGCCCCTCCTGCTAACCCCGAGTTCACAGCAACCTATGCAGAATTGTTCTCAAAGATCATGTAGAACCACATAAATAGCTGTATAGAGCCTTCTGCACCTACTACAAGTAAGCCCAAAACAAACCCTGAGAGCAAACCACACTGGTAGAATCCTAACCTTTATAGAGTATATAACAAAAGGAAAAATGTCAGGACTAACATCAGGAAGAGCACCTCCCATAATGGTAAGTGCTCTCTAACTAAAGTAAACAGAAAACAAGAAACTAAGAGGACTAATTAACTCCAACAAATTCAATTATAAGGTCAAGATAACCTCACAGGCTAAATACAGCCACAAGACCTTATGTCTGTATCCTCAAAGGCAGCACAAAGCAATGTGCAGAACTGGTGGTTAGTAGTGCCACCTTCACTGAGCAGAGCAACATAGCAAATCTACTGGCTGACAAATCCAGCTCAAACTTCACCCCCTGCTCTCCCCTGCCTCTCTCCCCATGAAATACCTGCTAGCATAACTCTTCCAACTATTAGCTTGAAGTAGGTTTTGGCAGTGCTTGTTAAAGCCAAAAACACAGCTTCAGTGGACCACAGTAATATCCATAGATGCCTCCTAAATAACACAAAATATGATCTATCAGGACAACTTGAGTCACTTTTCAACTATAGCCTCCAAACGGGTTTTATATCATGAGAATGGAGGACTGCAGTGGTTATCCCACTTCACAAGCGTGAACCATCAACCAGCCCTGGAACTACAGACCTATTAGTCTGACTAGTCTAATATACAAATACATATTATCAGAGCTGATCATGGCCAAATGGGGCCATAGGCAGTGTAATGGATTAGCCCACTCACCGCCATTTCAATGTTTCATTACTTGGCTGTCTCTCTCCAGCTACCATAAACACTGTACACACTATTTTCTTCTTAACTTCTACAGTGATTACAGATAGTTGATTTAAATTAAAACTTTTATTTCAAATGTAATAGAATAAACACTGATAGCCATTTGCTAAACAAAACAATACAGTCTCACAATGAAAACAGATTTAGCATGAACAGCAGTAACTTCTCTGCCATTGAAACCCACATTCATAGAAAATGCACTGAAACCCACATTCATAGAAAATGCACCTGGCAAGTGCCGGACTAAATGCACCTTAGGACTGTCTTCAAACCATGGGCCCTCTGCACAAATTTTTAGGATCATATGTAAATGTACTTCACAGATAAAGATTCTAGTTGTCTACTGATGTACTATGTTCTTCATCTGTAAATATGTTGTAAGTAATTGCTATGTAAATTGTTAATCACTATGTAATCCAATGTAACTACTGTCTGTTTATTTTAACTGTGGAGCCTTTCTCCCCGGGCCTCCGCTGAAAATGGACCTACGTCCAGTCGGACACTCCCGGTCAACAAATATAAATAAATAAATAAATGAATGCTTGTGTTTTTTTGATTCACTTTCCTGATTGTATTAAATTATATTCCTTGTTTAATACAGCACCACTTGTTAGAGTGCATTTTAAATGTGTAGTTTTGAACATTTTTCCATTAAGGAGTGATACAAAACATATTAACCAGTAATGACAAAAACTATCCATTTCAGAACATTCATTTTCATTTCCATGGCAATTTATTCCTTACTAGGCAACGTAGGCAGCTGCCTTAGACCTGTGTTAGCTGGAGGGGGGGGGGGGGGGGGTGTCTGACTTCCTTATAAAAAAAAATCAAAAAATCTTCCATAAATAAAAGAAGCCCAGAGTAGATACAGCAGGGCTATATGACCTTGTGGTAGACTTCTGCAAGCCCCAGAAACTTAAACATTAGCTTTATCAAACATGGCCAAGACCTGTCATTAGAACCAACCAATATCAGTCAATATGCGCAATCTCTCCAGAAGTAAAAGTTATCTGAATAATTCCACATTAAATAGAACTGTAACTGATGAAGTGGTTACTGCTGGTAAGCAGCTTTGCATTTCAGTGCTTAATCTACAAATTCAGTGATTTCTGCTTTTGTTTTATTTTATTCTATTTTATTTTACATTTAATAGTCCACTGGACACAGATCCTTTTTCAGTGGAGGCCCAGGGAGAAAAGCTCCTCAAATAACATTAACAATTGACATACTGCAAGTTGAGCACAACAATTGAGATAAGTTGACAAATAGTATATATCACACTATACTAGCTGATTTAGAAAACATACATCGATAATACATAATTTGAAAGAAATAAATACACCCAAAATACACTCAGAATAGCTATACATACAAATTTGTAATCAAAAACATTGTAAATCAGTGTAAGATAATTTAAAATGTAGCCCCCATAGTTACAGTAATAGATACAGCAATTTCTGGGCAGTGAATGCTCAAAATGGTGAGGTGAGATTCCAGTATAAAGAGGTAGAACTAGCCTAGGCAAGTACAGGAACATAGCCATGTAGTATGGAGGTGAGTTCTTATTGCTTTCTTAAACTGAGTTAGTGAAGAGATGGTTTGTTGGTAGTGAGTTCCATGTTTTAGAACTGCAGTTAGAGAAGAGGGATTCACCTGAGGTGTTACTGACTTCAGTTACTTCAAGAAGGAATTTATTACTGGAGCTCAGAGTTCTACTACTAGCATAGGGATGAAGTAGGTTTTGTAGGGGATTTTTTCTGGTTGGTTAAGGATTTTATCAGAAAAGTAAGTTGGTTGTATAGTAAAAGTTGGGGGAACTATAGCCAGTTGAGCAGCTTTAGAGATGTGCAGTGGTGTGCTCTGAATGGAGCATCAGAGGCAAACCTAGCTATTTTGTTGTAACAGGAGTCTAATTTAGCTAGGTCTGTCTTCCTAAGGTTAGTAAGAATTGGGAAAGCGTAGAGAAGTGTGGAGATCAGATGAGTGCGTGTTATGATAGATTTTGCATGTTTGGTGAAATACTGTTTATTTCTATAAAGGGTGCCCAGCTTTTTATTTACTTTCTTAATGGTCTGGGTGATATGTATGTCGAATCTTAATTTATCAATCTCAACTCCAAGGAGTTTTGTGTGTGCAGTAGGGGAGATGACAGTGTTATCGTTAGATGTGATGTTAAAAGTAGGGTCTATAGGGGAGGATTGAGTAGGTTTAAGGAGAAGAAGTTTAGTTAGGGTTAAGAATAAGTTGAAGCTTGGTAGGCCAGGTTTCAATAGAAAAGAAGGATTCTCATGTAAGGGTGTGGAGTTTCTGTAATGAGGAAGATGCACATATTAATGTGGAGTCGTCTGCATATTCTATGATAAATGCATGAAGAGTAGAAGTATGAAGGTTGTTAGTATATATAGAGAAGAGTAATGGGCCGAGTATTGAGCCTTGGAGAACTCCAAGGGTGACTGGGAGTAGAGGTGAAAATTCATGTTTCCAAAAAACTGCTTGGTGGCGACCAGTTAAGTAGCTTTGGAACCAGGTTATGGAGGATTGACTGAGTCCTAGATCAGTAAGGACCTTGATAAGTATATTATGACTAACCATATCAAAGGCCTTAGAAAGATTTAGGAAAGTAGCTGATACATATTTGCCATTATTTCTGTGGAAATTTACAGTGTTAGTAAAAGACATTAGAGCTGTGGTGGTACTGTGAAAGGGACGGAAACCGTGTTGAGTGTTAGAGAGGAGTTTATGGGTTTGCAAGTAGTCCATAATTTGGATGTGAATGCATCTTTCCATGATTTTGGCTATAGAGGATAGAATAGCTATTGGTCGGTAGTTACTCAGTTCATTAGAATTGCCCCCTTTATGTAGAAAGATAATATGTGATATTTTCCAGGTTTCAGGGACAAGGGCTTCAGCCAAAGATCTATTAAAAAGAATGACTATTGGGTATGCAATGGCATTGGCAGCAATCTTTAGAAATTCAGCTGGTAATTTGTCGGATGCTAGTGTTGTGGGCTTAAGTTTCTTAAGGTATTTTCTAATCATATCAGTAGGGACAGGTTGGAAGTGAAATGTGTTAAGGTTGCAGGGTGTTTGACAGGATTCTGTGAGGAATGAGTTACATTGGTTATATTGCTGGTTGGACAGGATTAGGATGGTTTCAGTAAAGAATTTTTGAATTGTGTAGCTATGCTCTCTGATGTGTCTGTAAGGGTAGGGGAGGGAGTACTACTTCTTCCAGGTAGAAGTATTTTGTTAATGGCAGCCCAAAACTTTAGTGGGTTGTTTTGATATTTTATTTGTAGATTATAGTACTAGTTAATTTTGTCTAGTCTAACTAGTTTCTTACATTTAATGCTGAGCTCTTGGTAAGTTTGCTTAGTATTTTGGGACTTGATTTTTTGCCAGTGGTACCAGGCTTTATCTCTGGCTTTGAGTAGGGATCTGGTATTCTTACTTAGCCATGGGGAGGGGTTGGCTTTGATTCCAGTGGTTCTGGGAGGGGCATGTCAGTTTAAGATATTAAGAAAGCTAATACTGAAGTGTTTTACAGCTTTGTCTAGGTCAAGATGTTTCAATGCTGTCCAATTACAAGTTTTTACATCAGAAATGAAGTTGTTGAGGTTGAAGTACTTTTTATTTCTTATTAGTTTATAGAGTGTATATTTGGTCTGATGAGTACACTGCCTTAGCAGAAAGGTTGGCAGATGGTCACTTAGACCATCAGGGAGGCAACCTACATGGGATAGGAGGACTGGTCTATTACTGAGTATCCAATCAAGGACAGATTCCCTATTGGATGCTCTATCGGTTCTAGTAGGGTACTGGATGGTTTGAGTAAAACCATGAAGGTTAATATGATTAGTGGGGGCATAAGAGTTGCAGATAAGCCAATCTATGTTAATAATGGCTTCATTTTGGAGTGTGGTACATGACCAGTGTAGTAGGTTTTCAAGAGTGGGAATACTGTTACCTGGTGGGAAGTAGCAGCCTATAATGTTTATTAGTTTTTTGGAGTTCAGTTTCAATTGGGTACAGATTAGTTCTCCGTTGTCTAAGTTGGGATAGTCTAAGTTCAATATCTGTACTTCAAGATGATTTTTAAATAGCACTGCTATGCCACCACCTTTTTTGCTAGGTCTGTATTTCCTTAGGATATTATACGCTGGAGGAATTATTTCATTGTCTATGATGTGGGGTTTCAGCCATGTCTAAGTTATCACCACTATGTCTGGTGTGTATAGTGAGATACTGGCGTGTAGTTCATGAATTTTATTGGTGATGCTCCTAAAGTTTATATTAAGTAAAATAGATCAGTTGGTTTGCTAGGCAGGAGAAGTATGTTGTTGGAGTGAATGGGAGGTTGGGAGGTAGGGAGCCTTAAAGAAGTAGGAGGTCCAGGATTAGGATGGATATCACCAAAGCAAGACTGTTTTGAGGCTATACAGATTATAGATCTCAGGAGCTTTGTATAGTATCTATTGTATGATAGGGAGATTGTGGGTGAGTGACAAAAGGAAAAATATTTGATTGGGGCATAGTCAATGTAGGATGTCTTGAAAATAGAAGAGGAGATAGCTGTGTAAAAAAGGACAGGTATGGTAAGGTAGTGGAAATGTGCCATGGTAGGTAGGAGGTTCTTGTAGGTAGGTGTGTTAGGAGGTAAGAATAGAAAAAGATAATAATAACGTAAGTAGGGATATCATGTGAGGTAGGAGCATGGTGAAGTAGAGTGGAGTGGGAGATGATAAATGTGTTTTGTGGAATGGGGTGGTACTGGGTAATAAGTAATGTAATGATGTAATAGTTTAGAATGATAGGAGGTACTAATCCCAGGGGAGAGGTTATGGTATCATGTGAGGTGAGTGGGGTAAGTGTATGTGATTGGGTAAGGAGTTTGGTGGGTGTGGTCACTGTAAAATAAGAGTAGGTGTAGTGGGGTGGGTGAGAATTGGGGGTACAGTAGGGGAGCAGAGTGAGCCCAAGTAGAGCGAGGGTGAATGGAGTGGGGCAGAGTCGAGACCTAGAGGTCCAACTGAAAAAACAATCAGCTACAAGCCTGGGTAAGAAGTTAGATAAATGTTTTGCTGGAGAAATACTGCTTTGCAGGTAGTTTGGCTTGGGAAAATCCTATAATAGAAAAAGTAATTTACTAGGTCAAAGTGGGGTGGGAGTCGAGGAAACATGCAAATGGAGTGTTCTTGGGAGAGCTCAGAGGCTTAACAGTACACTAAAACAACTAGAGAGGAAGCGCAGCTAAAACTGAGCATCAGAACATAGAGACTAAGTATGTAGCAGAAATGGTGGCAGTGGTTGATAGGGAAGGCGGTGACCTCTCTATTGGAGCGCTCATGCTATGTGTGCATGCCACAACAAAGTTGTAGAGTAGCGTTATGAAAGATTTTACTGTAATCAGTGAGAAATGTAATCACAGGAGTACATACAATGCTTTGCCAAAGGTGTAAGACCTTTGCCGCCATGCCATCTGTCTTCCTAGTGTCTTACTGGGATTGGTAGTGTGATCACAGGTGCAGGTGAGACAAAAGGCTGAAAAGGGCTGGTATGCTGAAAAAGAAAAACAAAAATACAGTGTGGAATTAAGGGGGTGTTGGAGGTAAACAAATAGCAGCAAGGGATATGAATGTATGCGTGGAAGGTTAGCGTATGTAGGAAGATGAGTGGTGAGGAGACTATATCGCACCAGAGAGTGAGAGGCAGAGTGGGGTGAGTGAGTGCGTGAGTGAAATATGAGATGGAGGGAAGCTATTCTAACAAAACAAACACAGCAGCACCTAGCTTACTTGATAGCAAAGGCAACAAACCACAATTAGCTACACTATACAAGCAAGTTATATCTTTAGGTAGAATTTTATAGAGCAAACAATGTGCTTACAGGCAGAAGAAAGGCAATCATATAATAACCAGTTACAGAGTAAGGCAGGCAGCCTAATTTATACTTCACAGTTCCAGTTCACTGTACAAATGAGTTGTCGTAGTACTGTTATGTACGACTAACATTAGAAGAGCACAGTAATGGTAATGCTACACATGTAACCCAGTGAGCAGGTTATAATAATAATAATACAATATTATTAATAGTCATACTAGTCAAGTCAACTACAACATAACTTAAGGTAATTAAAGTTAATAGTACACTTGAAGAATAAATTGCCTGTGTTAGATTAAAACAAAATGGTGTGCTGGTAACATGCAATAGGGAATGGCTGGTAAACCAACAGGTTCATAATTACTGGGCATGTCATCCTTATGCTGCATGGTAGTGTCAGTAATCAATTCACCTAGTGTGGGAAGAGAACCCATATCTTTCTGCACCAAAAGCAAGTATGCTACCCCTTGCACTACTAACACTAAAAAACACAACTATGTAACTCTATGATTGAGACTGACAGACTAATCCTCAGTAATTTATAAAAAATGAAATGAAATTAAAGAACACCTGTTAGTTGGTGGGGACGTTTATGGCACTTGCTTCCAATAATTAAGGTTTAAGGTCTGAATTTGAGCAGAGTCATTTAACTAGATAGCCTCCCTAACTGGAGCATTGCACACACACACACACACACACACACACACACACACACACACACACACACACACACACACACACACACACACACACACACACACACACACACACACCTAACTTGTATTCAATGGCTGTTTTAAAAGATTGTATTTGCACTCACTGGAATGACTGCTCTGTTACTGGCTCCATTTGCACTCACAGAGTGGAACAGCTTCTGCATGTCTCCCTATTACTGTAAGCATCCCTAAAGATCTGTTTGCTCACTTAGCTACTTAACTCTCATTTGGTTTCATTTCAAAAAGATGATGTTAGCACATTGTCCTAATGTTGAAGTTTCAGGAGCTTACAGAAGTCTCCCACAAGGTCCTAAAGCCCTGTTGTGTTTGCAATGGGACTTGTTTTATTTACAAAATATATTTTTTAAATTTTTTGTCGTGAATTCAACCCCCTCAGCTAGCACAGGCCTTAGCCAGCTGCCGAGGTTGCTTAGTGCTGGACCCAGATCTGCATGGAATGAATTATCATATAAATGATCGGCAAAGACGCAGACAACATTTAGATGTTGGAACCAGCTACGTTTGCCTTTGCCATGGGATGGTCATGCCTACTAAACCTGCTAGATATCTTTGAGAAGGTCAGCAAGGTAACTGATGTGGGGTAGATAGTACCTACCTCCTACATGGACATGGCTAAGGCATTCCACTACCTTACCCCACTCAGATATAGTTGACAGATTCAACCACCTGGGCATAAACCCCACTATGTAACTCACTTGATTGCCAATTGGCTCACAGATGTGACCCAGGAAGTCAGAATTGGTGAGACCGCCTCCACTAAGAGACTGATCAACAGCAGGATATCTCAGGGTACTATTTGGCATCTACTTCTTGGAGGTAAATGCTAATGTTAAGGACCTTTGGCTGACCAAGTTTGCAGATGACTGCAAATTGGGAGTTATCATAGATTCCCCTATAGCACAAACATCTTGCAAGAGGGTCTAATACAGACAAATGACAAGTGCTAAAGTCAAGAATTAAAATTCAAGGCAAAGAAATGTATTATAGTACCTTTTGGAAAACAGCCACCCAGGCTAATTACTCCATTGATAAGACACACCTAAGCTGACCCAGTTGTCAGGGATCTGGAAAAATATGTATATAGTAATCTGGCCTTTGACAAACATGTGAGATAGTGAGAAAATCATTCTATATAATCCATCTTATAAGTAAGAGTATGCCATCCAGGCCCAAGGAAGTCATAATGCTACTTTATTGGACCCTTATTAGACCTACCATTGAGTATAATACCCCCTTTGGCATGTACCTGACCAGACATATGCAACAGTTAGAATGCCCTCAAATGATTATTAGTAGAAATCCAGAGTATAAACTCCTATACAGATCACCTTAAATCCCTATCTCTGTACTCAGTCTCCCACAGATTACTGAGAGGTGATCTATGCCTGACAAACAAGGCATCCTTGGATCCAGCTTTGATGGACCTTGTGCACATCTCCAAAATGAACATCATAACCAGTAGATCCAAAGACTTAATTTTTGCTTACAACCTAAATAGGGCATGTTGGTGAGATAGATATGTGCCTCAGAGGATCCCCATGCTCTGGAACAAGCTCCTCATCCATGTGAAGCAGAGTCCATCCCTAAGTCTATTTAAGAGTAATCTAGAGCAATGGATGGAAAATCAGAAATTCACCTTTGGTCTGGTCACCAAGCCTCTGATAGAGGGAAGCAGTCGGTAACTCTGCCCAAACTATTGTACCCCCTATATAACCTTTAGAAACTTCCTAACATGCCCACTCCTAATGAACGCACATGATACATAGGGAGAAAATACCTCTCAACTGTACATATTTTCGGAGAATATCCAAATTTGTGGCTCATATTTTTGGTCTGCTCCTCATATAATTTGTTGTTTTCTGGCAAATGATTGGGATGATTTGAGGACTGAAGTCTTTAAATAATGACATACATTTGAGTTTCAGACTTCAAATCCTTCAGAAAATGTATGTTAAAACAGACACTGTTACTCTAGCAACTTTCTAAGTTTATAAGAGCAATATTTAAAATATGTCCCTATTTTTGGGCCTTTGTACCCCCATTTTGTCAGGCTTTGTCCAGATTTCTTGCACTAACAGGCTGAGAGGTATGGTTGGGTAGGCTTATGGAGGCACTGGTGGTTGTTAGCCTAGTATATAATCCAAAAAGCAGCCAAAGAATAAATATCAATAAAATCCAAAAACACAGAACCGGACTCCAGTGATGTAAAACAAATAAAATAATGTATTTAATAAAACACTAGAACATGAGCGTTTTCATCTCTCAAGGAGACTTCATCAGATCATTTCCACACCAGTAGTCTTTTTATACTAAAATGTTAACAGATAAATGCATTACATCATCACCAAGTGATCATCTTCATTTACAACTCATCTGTTTCTTAAAGGTACCATTACCAGGTTTCACCTAAGGATATCAGCCTGTGGATACAATTTTGTTTAAATCAGAGCACCTACGGTCAGTGGATTTGCACAGAATGACACTGTGACCCCCAGGGCTTCACAGATGGCTGTGAATCTGTTAGTGCAATACATCTGCACAAAGGCCAGCATAATGTGGGGACATTTAACCAGAAATAGATTCATACAGTATTTGCCATAGATGTCACATAGACATGTTGTAGAATGAAAATAAATATACCTGTCATCCTCTTTGAGCAAGATATGTGGACAAAGGCATACATAATGGGGGGACAAACTGCAAAAATAGGGACAGATTTTTAATATTGCACTTCCAGACTTAGAAAGTTGATAGAATAAATAGGTTGTACATTAACATGAACTTTCTGTAGAGCATGAAGTTTGAAACTCAAATGTCAGTCATCAATTTCTGACTTCACTCTCCAATGACTTGCCAGACAACAAAAATGTTATGAGGAAAGATCATAAATATGTGACAAAAACTAGATAGTATGCACAAATCAGGACAGTTGAGAGGTATGCACTTTAATGTATGTAATAGTGAGTCACATTAGTCCACAGATCATCCCAGTGATATGGCAGAAAGCCACAAATTTCATAAGGAAAACACCTAGACATCCTGGGAATATCTGGGCAGTTGGGAGGTATGAATGTGAAGTATATGGTCCAAACACAGTACAGAACAGTGTACCTACAGTGCAGAGTATTGTGAGATCCCATTCCTGGCATTGTGTACTGATGCTGTGTTCATGATCTGTAACAGGACATGGACTGCCATGTAAAATAATCACTCAGGGAAGTGGGTCTATTGAATAGGGACACATAGATGAACTGTAGGAATGAACACAGGGAAAGAGGACAGGTGAAATTCCTGCATGTACAGCAGAGGAGGGCATATCAATGGAAGATGGTTGTAGCAGCAGCACCAATCACATATCTATATGGTACAGTAGGGACTGCACAGTGAAAATGTGTTGTCTGTGACTGTCACACAAGGTGACATAACAATGGGAAGGATGTCTGTGTGAGATAAGAATCCTTACATGAATAACGCAAAGGACATCTATCAGGGATCTGACATGCAACTGGGGTAGGGTGTATGTTGTGAAGCTGTGCAGACTGATATGCCTGTGTCCTGACACAACCACAAAACAAAGCAAAAAAGCTAGTGAATTCAGACAAAAAAATAAATAAATAAAAACTACTTCTCCAGCCAACTGGCTAATCATAAAAGTAACCCAAAACTATTCTGGAAAAGTATCACAAATCTCATTACCCTGAGCTCCAAACAAAACCTATCACCATGCCCAGACAAAACACCTTCCCAAATAGCCACTGTGTTCAATTCACACTTTATCAATAGCATAAGCAAACTAATAATGGACTGCACTTCCACTACAACCTCTATCTCCAACTTCAACCCACCTTCACCTCTGTTCCAAGACACCAGCTCCCACTTAAAAAGACTTTGTCCCCCTCAAACAAATCTTCTCCCCTCTCACCAAAGTGCAGCTGCACCATCTACTCCCTTCTCCCTACAACCAATACCAACCTCATTAATCCAGAAGCTCTTTAGGAAATTAAAACCATGTTCCATCTCCTCTGACAACTTTCCACCAGAATATTTAAAACTCACTGCAGATGCCATTGCATATCCTGTCAGCATTCTTATTAATTGTTCTATCACAGAGTCTAATGTTCCCAACATCTGGAAAAAATCTATTACCTCACTACACAAAGGAAGCAATTCCAATGAACCATCTAATTATTGTCCAGTCTATATCATCTCTCCTCTATCCAAACTCCTAGAAAAATGTATGCATAAAAGATTGCTTCATCATCTTATACATAACTATCTACTCACCCACACTCAACATGACTTCTGTCCATCACACAGTACCAGTACTGCACTAATCTCCTTCATGGATACTGTGAACAAATTCATTGACTCTGGTAACATTTCTTCAGTACTTCTACTAGATCTGTCAAAGGATTTTTGACACAGTATCATATGAAATAAACTCTTCAACAACTTTTCAATATTGACTGCACCCCACCCTGCCACCAGTGATTTGCTAGCTACCTATCAAACTGTCAGAATACGTAAAATGCAAAATAATCTATCCAATACCAAACTAACCAAACTGGAGTGCCACAAGGATCCATCCTCGGACTTCTACTCTTTAATACCAATGACTTACACACCTCTTCCACCCAAAGCTCCATTATCCAATACACAGATGATGCAGCCATAATTTCCTCCTCAAACAGCATACAGCACCTCCAACAAATAACACAAGAAATCTTTAGCTCCATTGAAGCCAGCTGAGAGAATCAAACTTAATCCTCCCAAAAAAAAAAAAAATGTTTCCTTTTCACAGCAAAACCTCTGTCATTTGACTTATAAATATTCTCACAAAATAGCATTATGCATAGGCATTAGCATAGACAATAAACTTACATTTAAACACCATATTTGTAATGCCATAAAAAAATGCACAGCAAACTAGGAAAGCTTTATAAACATAAGAATCTCATGGATAGCTCCACCAAAAAAACTCTTGCCAATGCTTACTTGCTCCCCTCCCTCTTATATGGTGTCCCCATATTCACCAGTCTGCACTCATCTCTAAAACTAAGCTCCAGTCCTGCTACCACAAGATCACCAAATTTGCCACAGGCAGCTCCTATCGCTCAATCATTGCCAAGCTCTAAGAGAACTTAACTGGTTTGAATACCCGCATCAGCTAGAACTCCTTCAACTAGCCCATAAAATTGTACACAACCCAAACAGCTGCCCTGCTCTTAAACCCATTCTAAAATCCTATATCCTCACCAGAACCCTCCGCTCAAAAAATAAAGAACTCATTATTTATTTATTTATTTATTAATTTGACATTTGTTGACTGGGATAGTCCAACTGAGCTTGTGCCCTTTTTCGGTGAAGGCCCAGGGAGAAAATTTCCACAGTACAAAGTATACAATAAGAAAATTCAAAGTACAAATTAAGCAAGTAATACATTCACTGTACAGGTTATACAAGTAACAAGAAAATAACAAGCAAGCAATTAATTCTGCATTTCGTAATGCAAGTAAAATTATAATACACACAAATACAAGTTACTATAAAATAAGGTCAAATAGGTGAGCATTGCTGTACAAGAAAGGGATAATTTGGCAAATGAGGTAATTCTAATAGGAGGTGAATAATGGGAAGGTGGGTAAATATAGAGTGCAAAATGCAGGTGAGTTCCTAATATAGATCTAGAGAGGTCGTTGTAGCAGTTAGTTTGATGAGTTAGAGTGTGAGGAGAAATGAGAGAAGGGGGTAGAGTAAAGAAAGGTAGCAGTCTCAGTTATCTGGGCATCAAGAAATTAGGAGGGGAACAGAGAGAAGTAGTTGATAGTCAAAGTAGAACACATGGAGTTAAAAACAATAGACAATTAATGTAGGAGAGGAAGAGGTGGGAAGGAGAGGGGGATGGAGATGAATAAAGTAAGAAAGAGGAAGATTTTAAGTGAGATGATTGCAGAGACATCTCCAGGTGCTATTTAGGTAATTTCTAAGGGTTGTCTTGAAGTCTTGAGAGTGGGCAATCTTTCTGAGGGCCATAGGAATCATCCACATACCAAACAGAAGAGCTGGGCAGTGCCATTACTTGCATGCTATCACAAAACTTTGGAACTCCCTTCCTATGACCATAAATACCATAGACAGTTTTTTACAGTGAACTTGAATTTGTTAAAATAATCTACTAACACTCATGTCTGCCCCTGCACCTACCCAAATAGATAATAATCCGTCCTCTCTTCTTTGAACTTTCATCTATCCTACCAAGAAAATAACACTCTCCAAACCTGTAAGATACTTAAATTTCCCAAATTTAATTATAATAATTTCATACAATTTTTTCTTATTATTAATTTCTAACTTTAAGCATATCCTAACTCCTTGAACCTTCTTCACCTCTAACTTTCCTATAAAAATAACCTTCTGCAATCTCCCTTGCAAACCTTTAAATTCAAACCCTACTTCCTGTACAAAAAAAAAAAAAAGAGTCTGTTATCTGCTTAACTGTATATGTTAAAAAACTAGAAAAATGTAAATTTCTTTTTTTGCCTACAACATGTAACTCCACTGTTTAATATTTTTATTTTTAGAATCTATATGTACTTTAAATACTTGATATATTGTATGCATAAAATGTATTTATGGAGTTTTTCTCCCCAGGCCTATGCTGAAAATAGGGTCCTGACCCAGTTGGACTTTCCCGGTCAACAAATGCCAATAAATAAATAAATAACAAATAATGTCCGTACTGTCAGCAGAGGTATCCAGTAGGGTGGCCACAAGTAAAGGATCATGGAAAATATTACAAAAAACAACCACAATCATGGACAGTATTAGAAAAATACCACCACTAATCCCATACCTCTGACATAACATATGTGATATAGAGTGATTAGAGATGAGCCTGCACACACACACACTTAAACAACTATTATGATACATTCACATTCTATGAGGGTAACCATGCACACTGTCCTGGCACTGTAATATCTGCAGGAGGTGCTAGGAGAGATGCTCCTATACCTGTATGTGACAGTACGGCAACATAGGCTAGCTTCCTTGTGTGCATGGCATAGACATGTGGCACAATCCACAATATCACGAATGATATACATGCCATTAAACTTGTCAAACATCAGTGTATGTTGTGTGTGCATCAGCAGAACAGGTAGCACACGTGCATTAGGTGTAACAACTTGATTGGTATTCCACACCAGCAGACAGTCATGTATATTCCACAGAAAGAATACCTAGGTATGGCCAATGAGCTGTGCAACAGTGCATTGTGACAAAGGTGGTACACTTCAGTTACACATCACTGGAAGATGTGTAGGGAGGTACATGAAGAAGGGTACATTGTGCACAGTTATTGGTGTGATGAAGACTGGGAACCATGAAGGTATTATGGCCTCTGATATGCATGCCTTTCACATGCCCAGTACTTGTGTTACATTCAAGGGAGTAGTCAGAATTGTGAGCACATGGTGGCAGATGTACCATTTACCATCTACCCCAGGACACAAGTCACATATCTATTGGTTTGATTATAGGGTGTGATGTCCACGTTATACTTGGGTGATGTGCTTGTTTCTTGATTCAACAAATCCCTCCATGTTTCTTGTCAATGCCGGTGTTGTCTTGGCTGTGGCAGCAGTTTTTGTTATGTGTTAATGCTGTCTGTATTATACTAATGACACAGTTGGAGTCAGTGATTCCCACAGTCTGTAGTCCTTCAGGCATCTGTTTGCACACAGCATGTGTATGTCATCTATGATATCCACCACTTAACTAATGGGCAGGAAAGAGCCTAGCAGATAGCCCTGATGTACTGACCTGGTCACTGAACCTGACATATAGGTCACGTCACAAATTTCAATATAGTGGGATGACATATATGTCATACACTGGTCTACCCATTTGGTGATATAGCTGTTTATGGCCACAAATGACAGTGTTGAGTGAATACTTTAGTGTCGATTTGATCTGGTCAAGTTCCACAAGATGATACTGTTGTCTTCATGCACGCCCTCGATGAACTCTTTGAGGACATCTGTCAGATGTAATGGACTTGATATAGCATTAACAACTCACACAGGTCTGTTGCACACACCTGGAATATTACTAGTGTACATATAGAAGAGCTCCATGATGACATGTTGGTCTACCTCACAGTCACAGAGTCAGGACGTCCCTATGTTTGCATGCATCAGGTGCTGTCCCCCCAACTCAGGTGGATGCATGTTAATGTACACCATTGTATGAGCACATAGGCCATGTGGAGGGTGTTGAACTGTGTAGTCAACCATATCAGGAAGGTGCATGTTCTGAGTCACACCATAGGTGAACTATGATGTTGTCAAAGCCCATTGATTCCATGTGATAGGCCTGGCTGAAGGTAAAACAGTGCATACTGCCTAGCATGATCTGGCCTTGGGTTTTGACACAATCCCCCATGCAGGTATTATTGAGAAAACCTCAAAGCTGGAGATTAACCCTTACATCAGTTGATGGGTAACCAACTGGCTCATTGGCAGAGCACATCATGTGAAAGTTGGTGAATCAGCATATACCAGTAGAGCTGTCACCATTGGCAAACCCCAGGGAGCTATGCTTGGTCCTTCATGGTTTGAACTCTATTTATTGACAGTTCAGGCTAAAGTATATGGCCTTTGACTTACCAAGTTTGCTGATTCTTGCATATTGTGTGCAATCATTGAGTTCACCAATGGTGATAACATAGTACAGGAGGAGCTAACACACACAACTGAATGGTGCCAAAGGCTCATGACCTATGAATAAGTGCAGAAATGTGTGTTTGTAATATTGTCCATCTGAAAAGTGGAATTCCATGTTAATCACAGCATTGACAACAGTCCTGCTATGCAGAAACCCTGTGATGCAAGGACTGGGAACACATGTAGATAGCACTCTGAACTTTGACCACAAAGTGTCCACATTGGTATTGAAAGCCTATATTTAAAACATCATAAGTCATGCCATCATGTTGAGATCTTAGGATTGTATGACAGCACTGTAGTCAAACCTCATCACAACACTAATAGAGTATAATGCTCGCTTTTTCATGTACCTCACCAGACAAATGTAGCACCTGGAGAGACCACAGGGATTAAACAGCCTACAAATCATGCCATGATGTATTTGGATAGATTAAAATCCATGTTACTGTAATTTTTATTGTATAGGATGAGGTGACTTTTGCCTGGCCTCCAGGCCAGTCTCTAAACCTGTCCTGGTGGGAGTACTGCATATCCAAAAATCTGATATAGCTGATGACATCAGCAGTGTCTGTTGAGGAGAATATAGCAGTGCCCATCATGCTGGTATAAAATGTTCACACACACAAACACACACACACACACACACACACACACACACACACTTGACTGCAGTGAGAATAGAACCCCTACCTCTCTAAGTACACAGACTTCAGAACACAGAACTTTACACAAGCTCAAGATGACGTGGAGTGTCTCAGACAATACTTTATAGCTGATGACATCAGCAGTGTCTGTTGATGAGAATATAACAGTGCTCCACACACTGGTATAAAATGCTCTCTCTAATGTCAAGCAACAGCTCACATACGGTTGACTGCAGTGAGAATACAAACCCTACCTATCTAAGTACACAGACTACAGAACACTGCACTTTACGCAAGTGCCACCGCACAAATCTGACTTTTTCATGGCTACAGGCCAACTTATAGTGGATGACATCAGCAGTGCATGTTGGAGCGAAGTAGGGAGTCCTGCATGAAATGGATCTGTAGGCATGTGCAATTATCAAAATACTGTTGATTCATGGGATTAGAGCAGTAACTGCAGGATACACACTTCTGCACTGACACACACACAGTTGGCTGCAGTGAGTACAGAACCCCCTACCTATCAAGCACACAGACTACAGAACTCAATATTTTACACAAACGCCACAGCACTAGTCTGACTTTTCATGGCTGCAGGTCAACTTATAATGGATGTCATCAGCAGTGGGTGTTAGAGTGAAGAAGTTGGGAGGCCTGCATGAAATGGATCTGTAGGCATGTGCAAGTATCAAAATAAGGTTGGAGATGTAACACAGGATACACACTTCTGCTCTTCTGGCTAGACACACACACACACACACACACGCACACACACGCACACACACACACACACACACACACACACACACACACACACACACACACACACACACACACACACACACACACACACACACACACACACACACACCCACACACACACGCACACACGCACAGTTGACTGCAGGACAGAACCTCTAAGTACACAGGCTGCAGAACCCAGTAATTTATGCAAGCACCACAGCACAAGTCTGAGTCTTGCAAGACTGCAGGTGAACTTATAGTAGATGACATTAGCAGGCCAGATGGGAGACAAAATGTTGGGAGACCTGTATAGGCTCATACCTTCATATGTATATAGGAGACTACTGGCCTAATGGCCCTATGGTGTTTAGAAGCCTATGTACATAGGAGGCTACCAGTCTAATGGCCCTATGATGTTTAGAAATGTAGCTGTGTAAAAACGCAAGTACCCATATTGAGCATAGCTGAATGGTCATTGTTAGCAGAGGGATTTTGTGAGCAGCACCAACTGGACCTGTCCATGAGGGACATAGGTGCCAACCCAGAGGTGACTTTACAATCACCCAACCAATAGTCAAGGTTGCAGTTGAACAGGGTCATTGAGGAGCACTGATTCACACTCAGTGGTTACAGAGGAGTGTGAGTCATTGGTGGATATATCTGTCTCACCAACATGTTCTGTTTATGTCACATGCTAGGTTGAGAACCCTGGGCTAAGTTATTGTTGTCCCATCTGATTTGCAGATGTGCAGTATTTCCAGTAGAGCAGAGCCTGACACTGTTCTGTAGGGCAGGCATAGGTCACTCTCAGCAGCCTGCATGATACTGAGTACACTGACAGGTCTTTCAGTCTTTCCATGTTATGTCATGTTTGGAGGCCCTGGAGTCTCCCAGGCACAACCCTGTGTTTTCTCCAATTGCTGCAGGTGTTTGGTGAGGTACAGAAGGGAACATTGTACTCAAGTAGTGGTCTGACAAGTTAGAGTACAGTAGAGTTAAGACCACCCTGGTCTTGGATGTGATGTCAATATGTATGATATGCACAATGCAGAATATGTGTGTCACCACTATGGACACATAGTGATGAAAGTGTAGATTGCTATCAACATGTGTTCCCAAGTCTCACAACATTGTGTCTGAGATTAGAGGAGTGCAATGTATATCATAATTAGCAGGGGTACTTCATTGCCAAAGGGGACAATGAGCCATTGTAGGACTCTATATTAGTGTGTGCCATTACCAGTCATCTGCAAACATGATAACCCAAGGCCATATACCATTGCCTGCCCTTCAGCTAAGCAGCTTGCAAACAGTTGAGGGGCCAGCACAGATCCTTGTGGTATTCTAATGGTAATTGGATACTGGTGGAGGTGCAATCCCCAACATTGAGAGTGTGTGCTATGTCAGTGACCCCTGTCCTACTGTATGGCTTAATACCCACATGGGATATCTTCACTATGACACAAGAATGGGAGATAGTATCAAAAGCCTTGGATAAGTCAACATAGATAGTATGTCCTGTTAGCATTCATCCAGGTTCGTGTGGTCAGTATCCAAGAAGCCAACAAGGTTCAATAAGCAAGATCTACCCTTGACAAAAACAAAATGGGTAGGGTCAAGTGTGTTGAAGGTCACTTATGTCCCTGTGGATATAGTCCATACTGATTCCTTCCCTAGCTTTGCAGATGTGTTTTGATGCATATTGGTCAATAGTTATAGTTCTGCATGTTACCAGATTGATGTGCATTGGTTAGCACAAAGCATTTGATATTACATTTTGTACTGTGGTTAATATCTGTGTGGAAGAAGTACTGAGACACCAGGGATGCACTGCTTAGGGGCTGGCAACAGATGGATGTATTGTAAATATGTGATATATTGTTAGATAGGGCCCTCAGTTTGTAATGTTTTCTCATGTAATTTCATATCATACAGAGGGAATGGACAGTAAACAGCAGTAATACAGCATAATATGTACATTTCCATAGTGTGACAAGCAGTAGGTTTGCACAATGGTTAGCAAAGTACATATGCATGTGACATACACATGTTTGAGCATAGGTAAGCAGTGCACAAACATGAGGCACATTGCTAAAGTCTGACAATTAGTACTGGGTCTATGAAACACACATACTGCTTAACTGATTCTGTGGCAGCACATGTTAATGCATTGATACATTTCTTGTTGGGGCCAGAAGGTACTGGGTTTGAATACAGGAGTATCTAATACTTTTAAATACATTGCCACCATATCTAATACTTTTAAATACGTGTAAATACATTGCTGCCATTCACTGTCACTGCTTGTTGGTGCATGATACACACCTTCTGGCAAAAATGGCTTACAGGGGTGAAATGGGTAGATAGGACAGTGCTGAAGCAGGGAACAAGCAGGTGGGAGAACAAAGGGAAAGCAGGGAGGAATGTGCAGGAGGGAGATAAGAAAGAACCATAGCTATCCATTTCTTTAACAGTGTAAACTTATGTGGAAAATATTAACTGAATTTGGACTGTTGCCTCCAGAGGAGAGGGATGACCACAACACAATCATGTTGTACAACCAATTGGACCAAATCAAGTGTCAAGAAGACATGTGTGTGAAATGGAGAATTATGTATGGGACGATTTTTTTTTTTTTTTTTTGTGGGACAGGTGCCCATTTTTTCTTGGAGCGAGGAATGTTGAGGAAGGAATGTAGGAATGTCTGGGTCATGTAAGTTGAGTAGATGAGGAAGCAATTGCAGGCAGACAAGGCAAACAAGACAAGAGACAGGGACAGTGATGGATACAAAAGGTTGGGAGACACTATGGGTGAGGGTGTGGACATCCTGAACCTATGGTCATCAAGCTGGGTGACAGTGAGAATCCTGTCCTCACCCACTGGATTGTCATCACTGTCATCACACTCAACCACTGGCTGAAGTGCTTGATGTCTCCTTCTCCTCTTCCTGATACTACTTAAAAATGATGGGGAGCAGCCTCTCCAACCAGTGCAGGCATGCCTTATCAGTGTGGCGCACAATCTAATGCACCATCCTTGGCAGCTTGTTGGGGGTGATAAAATCACCACCTCTGCCTCTGCTCCCAGAGGGAACCACTGGACCAGCCTCCAGGGTAGGACTACCTGAGAGGACAGGTAGTACAGGGGCAACAGAGGTAGTGCTGCCAGGTTGGCTCCCAGTCATGCTGGGCAATGGTGCTGGAACAGATGGAGGGGTGGCAACTGGATCCTGTGGACCAGGCCCACCCTGTCTTGCTGTGGAGCATTTGTGGTGCACATGGATGAGATGGACACACTCTGATGACACATAAAATTAAAAAAAAAATAAAACAAAATAAAATAAAATACAAATGAAAAAAGAGAGATAAAGGTTGGGGTGAGAGAAAAAAAGAGATAACATTATCACCTTCACACTGTGACATACAATGCATTAAATACAATTATTTGACTCTATTATCTTAACTTTTACTTTTAAGACTACCACCTCCTAACAGATAACTTTTTACTTTGAAGATTACTAGCTCCTAACAGATGCACACTACACTACAGACTGCAGCAAGTTCTCCTTGACATGTGCATATATTGCACATATGCGTGTTCCAGTTATACAGATTACAGTTTACAGCAGGGCATTTGTGCCACTGGTATAGAGGTTTTAATTTAATTTAAATATAATTGAAGTATTAACAGTATTCTATAGTTGGGAAGTGTGGTAGTTGAACCCACAACCTCTAAATAAAGTCTAATATTGTACTCTTGGTTTGTGCTACAGACTAATGCATGCATACTTGCCTCTACAGTTGAGATATGCTTGCTCAATTTGATACAACCCTATAAAATACCAAAAAATCTATCTATAACTTTTAATGCTACAATAACACTACTCTTTTGCTGCATACATGCCACATGCTTCCTTCATCTTTGCCAATCTAGCCCCATGAGTTCGGATATTGACTTCCTGGCAGCTGTGGAAAAAACATAACAGTACAGAATGCAATACCATTATGAATACCAGTCTTGCCAACATTCAGCTTTTAAGTCTTACAAGTACTCTCTGTAGTTTATACTTACACAGGTGTGGGATGTCCGCAGTCCTAAACTCCTTGATCCAAGCATCAAGAATATCCCTCTTCCTCCACCATAGGTCATTAGAATGATATGTACATTGGTCACCAGTGTGCGGGATACTGGTGGCACTCGATACAACCTGGGCTAAACTATCCCAAGCTTCTGACTTATACTGGGAGCCAGAATAGTCCCCCTGTAGAAGCTTGGCACTGTGATTCTTAACTAGGAGTCCAATGAAAATCTTGGACAACTGGACACCCCACCTCTGTGCCGTAAACCTGACACCTTCTACACAAACATCTGCCATGTCTACCATGGATCAAACTCAATGGATTGTGATGGTTTCCTGCCAATTCTAGTTATCATGTTTACTGGAAGTGCACACACTATTTGAAACTGTTGTGCTCCGCTTACCATTGTGCAAACACGGTCCTCCACATTGTGCACCTCAGTGCACCTGGTTTGCTCGATGGCAAGCAGAGTAAAACAGTGCCAAGCAGTGAGACATTACATAATCGCAGTTGCAATTTCAAAGTTATTGGATGTACAGGCAGCTGTGTATGTGTGTTAGGCAAATGTGAAGGCCATGGCAGTCCACAATATACTTACAGGAATATATTACACAGTATACCCATAGTCATACATCTGATAATAAATGTAATAATAAAAAGACATATACAGAAATAACTGACACAATAGTAGTATGTCAGCCCTCATACATATAATTCATATCAGCTCCATTATGTCAAGTGTTGTAAGTGTGAGTGGCTATAATGGGAAGTGGAACAACAGTAAAAGTGTATGGAATATGCTATATTTTACCCAGGACCATGTGTATGGCAGTCATACACTTACACCAGTTGCCACAAGAAGGTTGAGAAAACAGCTGTCTATGTTGTAGTTCATTGCTATAAACTACAATACCACATCAGTAAAACAAATGTTGCACACCCTGTACCAGGACTATCTGTACTCCAACCCTACACTTATACCCACTGCCACAGGACTAGTTACATGACATTCCCTAGTTTGCTAATCATTCTTAAGGTCTCACTGTTAACTGCAGTGCCACATTGCTTAGTGGGTTTGTCAGATGCCCAGTAGTTTTAATTGAATGCATCTGGTTTCTATTTTTGGCTGTCTGGGTCCTGTCTGCTCTTGGGTTGGCCAGTTGTCCAGTTTGCACACTGATGCATTTCATTCAAACTAGATAAGCATAGCCAAACCTGACATTCATTTTTTTCTGTCATCTGTGTTTTGCCTATGCAGCACATATTGAAAACACTGGCCAAGTAGTTGAAATGAGGAAAAGCAATCTATGACAGACACACTAAAAAATCTTAATACACATGAAATATCTCTACATAGGTCTGGATTTGAACTCTCACTCCAATGCACTTTCAGAACAGAGGATGGGTACCTTACCCCTCTTTGCCAAACAAACAGCTTTGCAGCAAAGAACTTAAATCAGTATGCGCACAACCAACTGCAACATCTACACTGATATCAAACCATACAAGTGTTATTTGTACATGTATTAGTTTTGTATGTAGTGCACCTAGTGATCACACAACCTGTCATGGGTATTGCTTGCAAATATGCAGCTCTGCTTTACATTTTTTTGTTTGTTTGCCATTCTTAATTTATCTGAACAGTAATATGAGGCATGCAGTCTGCAAACCATTCTATATCATTAGCCTTAAAATGTGTGAGGATATTAAGAGGAAATAATATCATATGCAGTTGCCAACCAATGAAGAGCAGGTTGGATGTTAAAGAACACAACCTCTGACTTGTGTGCTGCTTACTTACATTTCCAGCTTTACATATAACACTTTGTAGATCTAACCTGACACACCCAGTGGAAGTAAGGGAGCCTGCAGTGTTGTGTTTTTCTTCTCCTAATCACTAATCATTCACAGTTCAATCCATTAAAAACAAACACTGAGGGAGTGCCTGCACTATGTTTACATCTCCTACATGCTTCCAAGTTTTTGGGACTCAGGAATTCTAATGAGTTCACACCTCTTTTGCATATTCACCATGCTAACAGCCCTGAATCTACATCATATAAAAAAGGCAATGGTGTAGCTAGGCAAAGTGAGAGTGAGTAGACTTGTTTATGTTGTGAAGACTGCACATAATGCTATTTCTTCAGGATATATCTGTACAGATGAGTACTGACCTTCAGAAGGTATACTTTTATTTGGCCAGCTACATACTGCATATGCTGGAATGTATTTAAGAAAAATCTGAAGCCAAGGCTTTTACACTTTTATTTGTATGCATTAGTTAGAAGTGTACTGATGACATGGGCATGTTTGCCGAGCCATTTCAGAGGTATATATGATTGCCAGTATACATGAAAATAGAATGCTGTGTGATAAATATGTACAAATGTTTTAAGGACAGTTCTTTTTAGCATTTCAATGATGGTTTGTTAGCAAAACATGCATGACTGCCTCCACCACAAAAAAACAGGAGGGGGAGCAAAGTTGAGTTATTCTTATGGCACAAACAAGGATATGTTGCTCTTGTTACCCTCCATCTTTTGGATCTTGCTGTTGTTCATATCACATCTGGAGACTGTTGTATGTTTCTACAGGGGGGTAATATTGAGTGGCTACCATTTCTGTTTTATCTGGAATCAGTTATTTCATACTTATGTGATACTTATGTGTATTATCCTTTTTTGTCTTTTAGGACACCTAGGAGTATGCCACCCAGGCATGTCAAATCCTTAGAGACCCCCCTTCAATGATGCTGAGAACCAGGTCATAGTGGAAGCCTTTAGGCAACATGGTGCTTTTCTGCTGGAAAGGGGCTGGGGAGATATGACATGCAGAATGCAAATTTGACAACAAATAGTTGCTGATTTAAATGCCATGGGTGGCCACAGCAGGACATATGAGCAGGCTTGCTACAGGGCCACTGACGTGATCACATCTGCATGGAGCAGAGCAGCTGCAGTATGTTTTGACCAGATGGGTAATGGGGAAGGTCTGCTAGGGAACCATCACTAACACCCAATGAAGAGTTCCTGGCCAATATCAGGGATCCAGGCAACTCACAGGAGAGTGCAGTACAGCATGTCCTGGATGTGGGAACAACAGTGTCAGAGACAGCAAGCATGTCCCAGGAGAAGCTTCCAGGTAGGCTTTAGTATCTCAACAGTTGAATACTGCTGTATAGTAAAACAATTAAAATCAATATGCTACTTCACATGTATTTTTTGGGGGGGGATTAAAGATTGCTACATTTATTAGATTAGGTTTGAGTTGACAGCCATGTTCTTGTTGAAAGTATACTTAATGGACATATAAAGGGGTAAAAGTATTACCCCCCCCCCCCGTGTTAATGTTTATTGTGATGATGTTGCTCTTACCTGCTGCTTAACTTCTTCCAGGAATGTCTGGATTACAGAGGAGAATTTCTTTTGCAGATGGTAAGCCAAACATTTTTATGTCAGCACTGCTGAGCAATTTAAAGAAACATTTCAGTGTGTGCTGTTGATGTCAGGCCTATTGTGTGTATTGCTGTACTGTCTGCAATAGTGGCAGTATTGTTACTTTATTAGCATATATTACATAATAGTAGTGCAGATATTAATGTATTAATGTATTTATGTGTTTGTTGCTTTTTATCACAGGTGATCATGACAGTGGGAGTGTGGACCAACTGATGTCAGTGTATCAGCAGATTCTGATTATAATGGTGGCCAAACTGAGGCACAGTTGGGGAGGTGCAGAGGTTGAATCTGACAATGAGGTTGACATACAGCCATCCCATGCAATTCCATCAGACACAGGCAGTAAGCCTAAGCCTATCCATTCCAGAGACGCCACAGATATTGGACAGGTGGAGGGTGAGGCCACTGATCAGGGAAGTGTGCCCACTGCAGCTTCAGTGCATGTTGTGTCTGGCCATAGCCAAATTGTGGGTGATGTGCCATGCAGAAGGGTTGATGGGGGTGCTTGTAGGGGGCCTGCTGTCCTTCCTCCACCTGGTGCAGGTGTCTCTTCCCGTGCCTCTCAACATATGTTTACGGTCATCATGAAGACACAGGCATGGTCCCTTAGGTGCTCCAGACAAATGCTCAGGGTTGTTGATGTGGCACAGTCTGACATGCATGACTGCCTCCCCCATGTTGCTGATTGAATGGATCAGATGAATGTTGGAAAGAGCGGGGTCTATGATGGAATATCTGCTGGGAGGGGAGTGCCATCCACGTGGGTATAGGTCAGCCACATCATCTGCTGTCAGCCAACGTGGCTGTGCTGGATCATGCTCCGATAGTGGCAATGCTTCCATTGCACCATCACTGAGTGTGCTGTCCACACCCAGACATGGCAGACCATAGGATCATGGTCCTCGGCATCTCCATGTAGGGAGCTCATCCTGCAGACATCATTCATGTTCAGGTAGCAGCACTGCATCTGACTGTGGGCATGGACTTGCCAGTGCAACTTCTGACAGAGCCAGTTCTTGTGGTTCATGGATGACAATGGTGAACTGCCATCTCTACCATACATGGCTGACACCTGTCTGACACAACAAGACGTAGAGCTAGCACAGAGCTTGGCTGTGTTCATGCTGACACTCACACACTAATTTCACCTGGAGGACGTCTGCAGACACACACACACATCCATTATTCATTTTGTCTCACTGGCCATTTGTTGGTGTATCCAACTGTCTTCTTTTTTCTCTTTCTTATTCACATACACTCGCTGACCTTTTGTGTCAGCTGTTAGAAAAATATGTATTAGTAATATGCATGCTTAGTGCATTTGAGGTTTAAAAGGGTTAATACATTTATTCTGTTCACATTGCATGAATCTGCACAAGCTACTAGAGACATTCCAATCCTGTTATGTCATGAAAATATGCACAGCTATGATCTGCTTATGCTTTGGAAATTAACAGGAAAGCATTTGATTTCTGCTAATGTCATGAAAATAATAATAATAAGTGTTTCATTTCTACTAGTGTCATGAGACTTAACAAAGAGTTATTGATTTTCTGCTTATGCCATGAGAAAGTACACAGCTGCTGAAGCTATTGATAATGAAAACAAAGGCTGCTTGAAAGTATAAACCGTAGGAAGCATTACTTGTACCTAAGCTAGAAATGTACCTTGAAATGTAACCCATATATATTAGAACTGCACAATTGAAGAATAGAGAGTTTGTAGTGGGCTAAAAATAAGCCCCAAGGCCAGGTTGTTTTTCTCAAATGTTTTTGTAAATCAACAATAATCCAGGTAACATTTTCTATGTAACACATAGTGAGTTTTAAATCTGAACATATCAGCAGGAAATCTAAGTAACATTTTCTGTAAGAGTAATACAGAAAGCTGTGTCTAACTATGTCAGCCATAGAAAAGTAACATTTCATAGAAATGTATAAAAGTAGCATACTGCTCACTAGTAATTTAGACAAATCCTGTGTCCCAACCATGCAGGGTATGGAAGCACAGCGACAAATTGATACCTTTGCAGTGCAATAGGAGGGTGAAATGTTTTATTGGTACAGCCAGGACTTGGTTACGACTGGTCCAGGGACTGTGACCGAAGAATTAATGAATGTAGCCATCAGCAAGTTCCCCTCCCTTGACATTGATAAGCAACACTTGTTGCACTGTACCCTGTATTATTGTAACACACCAGGACCTGACAAGGAATATGAGCAAGAATTGTTTAAAAATCATGCAAACAGATTGATATTACGTAACTTGTACTGGGACACAGAGGGGAACAGTGTAGCTAGCTGTTCGTTGCCCCAGGAGTTCTTTACACTTTATAAATCTAATCGATTACCACATGTTAGCTTAACCAAGAACAAAAACATAGAATGGGCAGACCTAGGAGAAAAAGTCACGAAATGGGAGAAACAGACAGAATTAGAACTGTCAGAACAGGGAATACAAATACAGAAGTTGAATTGGATAACTCAGACCCACCCAGCCGTGCACTTGCAGTCTAGCGAGGACAGCTGATTAGCACTCCTATTAAAGGAGGAAGAGAATGCCTTACAGAATATACCAGAAACTCTCTGGTCAACAGGAAAGTCAGATGTAGGACTTATTCGTACAGCGGGACCAGTTACTATCACTCCAAAGTCAGCATTTAGACCACAGAAAAGACAGTATCCCTTAAGAAAAGATGCAGAGGTAGGAATCAAACCTATTATAGCAGCTTTACTTAGGGAAGGGGTGCTGGTGGAATCTCCCGATTCACCATGTAACACACCCTTATTTCCTGTTAAAAAAGCAAATGGAGAATGGCGTATGGTCCAAGATTTACAAGCTGTAAATGACGCAGTAATACCAAGGGCACCTACGGTGCCAGACCCACACACCCTGTTGAATGATTTAAAACCTCAACAGAAGTATTTTTCTGTAGTAGACATCAGCAATGCATTCTTTTCGATACCAATACACCCTGACAGCCAGTATTGGTTTGCATTCACATTTCAGGGGAAAAGGTATACATATACGCGACTACCACAGGGATATTGTGAAAGTCCAACAATATTCTCACAAGAAATGGCAAGCAACTTGGCAGGATTTACCCCACCAAGAGGCAGTCAGATTTTACTTTATGTTGATGACATCTTGCTGGCGGCCCCCACCCAGCAAGATTGTAAAAAAGATATCATAGCGCTATTACGATTTTTCGCCGCTGAAGGCCATAAGGTAAACAGAAATAAACTGCAGCTTTGGAAAAATTAAGTCAAATACCTAAGATATGTGATATCCAAGGAAGGTAGAACATTAGATGAGGACAGAAAAGTAGCAATTTTGCAAGCACCAAAACCCACTACCAAGAAGGAAATGATGTCCTTCCTGGGTACAACTAATTTTTGCCGGAGTTGGATTCCAAACTATGCCTTGGAATCTGCACCTCTGACTGACCTGATATATAAAAAGCCTATGGCAGCACAGAATTTGTTACAATGGACACCAGAGGCAGAATCTGCTTTCTGCAAACTGAAACAGTTAATAGCGTCCTCATTAGTTCTAGGATTACCAAACTACCATAAACATTTTTTCCAAACTGTAGATTGCAAGCAAGGTTATATGACATCAGTATTAACACAACAGCATGGGGACAAGCAACGCCCCATTGCTTACTATTCATCACAACGAGACCCAGTGGCACAGTCCTTATCCCACTGTGTACAAGCAGTAGTTGCAGCTGCAATGGCAATACAGGCTTCGGCCTCAGTAGTTTTATTCCACCCTCTCACTTTGAGAGTGCCTCATGCAGTCGCAATTATTTTACTGCAAGAGAAAGTAGCATATCTTTCCCCTGCTAGGCATCTTTCCTGTATGACTATATTGTTGAGCCAACCTCACATGACAATTGAACGATGCACGACTTTGAACCCTTCTACCTTGCTCCCAACCCCTGCAGGCGGCACACCACACCGCTGCCTGCAGGTGATTGAGCAAAAGACACTACCTAGAAAAGATCTCATGGATGTCCCCTTGGATGATGCCGAGATGACATACTACGTGGATGGTTCATGCAAAAGGGGTCCTGCAGGACAGAACCTAGTAGGATATGCAGTAGTTTCTGACACTGAGATTATAGAAGCAAAACCTTTACCACACAACTTATCTGCACAGGCAGTGGAATTGAGTGCCTTGACATGGGCATGTACCTTAGCAAAGGATAAAAATGTAAACATTTTTACTGACAGCCAGTACGTTTTTTCTACTGTACATGTTTTTGCACAACAGTGGAAAAACCGAGGAATGATAACATCTACTGGCAAACCTATCAATCATGCACAGTTTATTTTAGATCTTTTAGAATCTATTCAGTTACCTCAGAAAGTAGCTATTTGTAAATGCACAGCTCACACCAAGCAACAAGATAGGATTTCAAAAGGTAATGCGAGAGCTGATACAGCTGCAAAACAAGCAGCTTCAGAAGTATTTCTTTTAAATGAGGAACTACAACCCTCTGAGATTTTAGACTTAGAAATGTTAAAAACAATGCAGACACTCACTACGCAAGCTGAAAAACAAAGATGGGTAAAACGAGGAGCAATTCTTGAAAAGGGGCTGTACATATCTAAAGAAGGGAAACCGATACTACCATCTAATTTGTTTAGATATGCAGCTTTGTTGAGCCATGGGCAGTGCCATGTCTCAACAGGGGGGATGGTACAGATGGTGAACCAAGTGTTCACAAAGTACGGATTTACAAACTACTCTAAAAAATTTTGTTTGATGTGCCAAATTTGTAACAAACATCATGCACAAGGGGCGTTAAAGCCCAAGCAAGGGAGTTTCCCTACACCACCATATCTGTTTCAAACTATCTGTATGGATTTCATAGAAATGAACAAATGTGAAAATAAGAAGTATTGTCTTGTCATTGTAGATATGTTTTCCAGATGGGTGGAAGCCTTTCCAACCAAAAATCCAGATGCACCTGCGGTGGCAAAAATACTTGTCAAAGAAATCATCCCTAGATTCGGCATTCCGGAAAGTATATACAGTGACAACGGTACACACTTTGTAAACCAAACCATACAGCAGTTAAGTAAGCATTTTGGTATTTCTTTAAAAAATCATTGTGCATACCATCCACAATCTGCAGGGCTAGTTGAGAGGCATAATGGAATATTAAAGAATAAATTAAGAAAATTAATAGCTGAGACAGGAAAGAATTGGCTGTATTGTTTGCCCCTGGCACTGTTGAGCATGAGAACTGTTCCGACTGCAAAAGGATTGACTCCTTTCAAAAAACTGTTTGGAAGGGCTTATTATACACCCCAGTGGAAACTTCTCATGCCCACAGACCAGGAAGCTGACTATACACTAGCTGAATATATGAGAAATTTGTTGAATTCTAAACATCTGTTGCAGTCAAATTCTGTTTCAGATAAAGAACAAACCGAAACATCGGAAGTGGCAGTGATCCCAGGGGACTGGGTTTGGGTGAAAAATATTAAGAAGAAAAACTGGTCATCACCAAGGTGGGAAGGTCCATGCCAGGTACTTCTTTCGACACCCACTGCAGTCAAAATCGCAGAGCGAGCCTCGTGGATCCACCTGACGCACTGCAAACTAGTTAAGAACTTTGAACTGAATACCTAGTAGTGGGACACAGGTTCATAGAACTTTGAACTGGACAAAAATCTTACCTCTCCATCAGGGCCATCAGCACAAAGTCTGGCTACAAAGGGGGGGTCAGATCAATAGGACTGAACCTTCTCAAACCCATTGAAGAAACCATCGGTGCTGAAGGTCCTATTAGGGCAGAGAGTAAGCTCACATGTCAAAAGCAAAAATGATAGAATCCAGAAAAATCCAAATAAAACCACTCGGAAGAGTCGGAGAAAACAGAAATGCAGAACAACCATTTCCTCAGAAGTATTGCATAATCATCCTGTTAACTGTACTAGTGACAATAATCTTTTTGTTGTGGCCATTCATTTTCCCAGCCACACAAACTGAACTGAATAAACGTGGAGAGTTGCACGTAGAGTGGCACCCAAACTTCAACACTTACAAGGCAATCAAATATGTGTACGCTAAGACCTTCAATGTTTCGAATTGCTGGATTTGCACAGCTTTGCCAACAGCATACGGGGGGGGGTTATTGTTAACTTCAGTCCCCCTAGGAGCCAACAAGACCTGGGAAAATTTAGTCTATGATACATCAGATGTTACATCACAAGATAAAGTAACATTGCACTTGTCTGTTCGACGGAAGGGGACTGTGTGTTTTTACAAAAATGATACAGTTCAGGTGGGTTAGAGCAATTGCAATGTGACTGTTCCCTATAGATGCTGCAATAAAACTGATAACACAGGTTCCTATTGCAACACAAGCTAAGATTCATTTTTTGAACTGATGCTTTGGACAACTGATGAAGTAAAACATAATGCTGATCTTTATAAACAACTGATTATAGTTGACAAAAAAATGTTTCATCCAGAACCAGGACATAGTAAAGTTACTACCAAAGTAGAAGACTGTTATTTTGTTTGTGGTAGGAAAGCATACAAGTGGTTACCTGAGAATTGGTCCGGCAGTTGTTATTTGGCGTACCTGGTTCTGGCCATACGACACACAGCAGTTTTGCCTCAGGGGAAAATTCGAAATGTTCGACGAGAAATCAACAAGCCTGTCAATCCAGTAGGACAAATCAATGTGGGCTGGAAAAACCATCATGCTGACGGCCTAGGGAAAAATGGACTGTCGCATATGGACTTGGGTGATACCATCATCTCGTGGGCAGGTGTATTGCCAGCATATGGAGTAATGAAATCAATCTGGGAATTGAGAAAACTGTCTAAACTTCTCGAAATAATGAGCAATGCAACCTTTTCTGCTCTAGAATTGGTGACTGATGAACTGACTGCCATGAGAACTGTAGTGCTTCAAAACCGCATGGCTCTCGGCTTCACCCTAGCAGCGAGAGGAGGTACTTGTGCTTTAATCCAGGAGGAGTGCTTTTCGTATATTCCTGACCACAAACACGAGATAGACAATCACCTTGAGGTAATTCAGCAAGTGTCGGCTATGACCAAGCCAGGACCAAATCCATTGACGGAATTTTTTCAGAGATTGTTTGGGGGGTGAGGCAGTATCCTGATAAACATCCTGATTGCCATCTGTGTAGGAATGATCCTACTGGTGGTATGTGTTTTCTGCTGCATCCCCTGCATGAAAAGACTGATTAAAGACTTTATAGACATGTCAGTTTCAGAAACCTTATACCAAGGTGCTGAACTTGAAGAATTGTTGAAAAATTGAAAATGCTTTCATAAGTTTAAACTGAATGATTCTCTTAACTGCAAATCCTGAGTAGGAAGAGGTTAGGGGAAGAAAAACTGTTTATGCTTATTTTGAAAGTAGAATAAAAGTATTAAAAGGGGGAAATGTTAGAAAAATATGTATTAGTAATATGCATGCTTAGTGCATTCAAGGTTTAAAAGGGTTAATACATTTATTCTGTTCACACCGCATGAATCTGCACAAGCTACTAGAGACATTCCAATCCTGTTATGTCATGAAAATATGCGCAGCTATGATCTGCTTATGCTTTGGAAATTAACAGGAAAGCATTTGATTTCTGCTAATGTCATGAAAATAATAATAATAAGTGTTTCATTTCTACTAGTGTCATGAGACTTAAAGAGTTATTGATTTTCTGCTTATGCCATGAGAAAGTACACAGCTGCTGAAGCTATTGATAATGAAAGCAAAGGCTGCTTGAAAGTATAAACCGTAGTCAGCATTACTTGTACCTAAGCTAGAAATGTACCTTGAATCTTGGTAAAATGTAACACATATATATTAGTACTGCACAACTGAAGAATAGAGAGTTTGTAGTGGGCTAAAAATAAGCCCCAAGGCCAGGTTGTTTTTCTCAAATGTTTTTGTAAATCAACAATAATCCAAGTAACATTTTCTATGTAACACATAGTGAGTTTTAAATCTGAACATGTCAGCAGGAAATCTAAGTAACATTTTCTGTAAGAGTAATACAGAAAGCTGTGTCTAACTACGTCAACCATAGAAAAGTAAGATTTCATAGAACTGTATAAAAGTAGCATACTGCTCACTAGTAATTTAGACAAATCCTGTATCTGCTTGTTTTGTCTCCTTGCTGCAAGTAATAAAGGGTGCCATACTTGAACCTTATGTGAATTGGTCTTTGACATTTTTTCCTTTGACACAGCCTAGACTTCCTGCCCCCCCCCCCACACACACACACAACTGTGCCATAGCCTCGTTTTCTAATCTTTGTGTCTGATGCTCAAGGTGCATAGCTAACTTAATGCTTAGTATATCTGCATTTGTGGTGTTGAACTGTTAATTGTACCTTTGCCATATATTGGCCTTGAAATTAGACAGTTGATAGCATCAACATTTCCCAGTTTTATAGTGAATGAACTTGTGAAGGTTGTGAAGTCAGAAACTGCAATTTGTATCATTATATTCAAACTTCTCTCTTTAATGATTTTCCAGTGCAAACGTATGGTGCTAAACTGAGGGTATGCAGTAATCATCAGTACTTTTGAGAGGTATGACTGTGTGAATCTTTGATGCATGAGGCCTACTTAGTAATGGACACATATAAGTCAAATAAGTCTCTGCTGTCACATGTTAAGGTACTTTCTGTACAAATTTCCCACCTTTTACTTGCTTATGAAATGAATGAAATACAAGGATATGCTACACAGTCATATTTTTAAACAATACACTCCAGGTTCAGGACTTATCTTGTAAAAGTAGTAGTTGCCACAGTTTTAGTTCAGGGCTGACTTTGTCTGATGCAAGCAGTACATAGCCAATACATGGGGAGGTAAAGGCTGTGTGAGTTGCCTGACATCACTGTTACTATATGTATGTGAGTAGGAGGAAGGTTTTAGGCTCCTAGGTGGTGAGTGAGTGAGTGCGATATGCATTGTCTCTTAGCCAATGCAAGAGCATACTGAGCACGCCTACTTCTGCCTACAACCACAGCAGCTGGTGGTTCCCTCTATGACTCCTAATCTGCCTGTCACTGTGGTAACCGTGGTAGGATGTGTGCTCCTTCCCCTTGCTGATCCTACTGAAGCTGTTTCCTCAGGATTATGCTGTGTAGCATGGCACATACTGTGAATATTTCTGTACACATCCATGGATTGTACCGCAGGACTCCCCCAGATGTATCTAGGCACTGGAACTGTGACTTCAGCAGCCCAAACACATGCTCTATGATATTTCTTGTATGAGCATGTGCCTTATTAGGGTGTTCTTCTGTAAGGATGTGTGCATTTCTGATGGGTATCATCAGCCATGGTTCTAGTGCATAGCCTGCATCTCCCAGTAAATGACCCTGTAGGATATCCTCCAGGAAACATCTGGTACAATTGGGAGGTGTGCCAGATATAGGTTCATAGGAGGTTACTAGGCTAATGGCCCTAGGGCCCTTACAAGCCTAGCCAAGTTCAACCCTTGTTCCCTTAAGTATCTAGAGATATGGTCTATGTTATAAGCAGATCTAAATCAGCACCAACTGCCCCTATCCAAGAGGGACACAGGTGAAACCCCTGTGGTGAATTTGCAGTTTCCTATCCAATCATCCAAATTATGCTTAAAAAGGGTTAATGATGGGCTATGTTTAACCTGTATTGGAAGTTTATTCCAGAAGAGAGGCAACCATTGGGAGACATATCTGTCTTTCCAGCAAGTCCTGTTGATGTTACATGCTAGGTTACAGTCTGTAGACTGAGTGAATCATGTACCATTTGACTTACAAATATGAAGGACTTCCATTAAGGCAGGATCAGAGGTTGTTCTGTATGCAAGGCACAGGTCACCTCTGTGTTGTCTATACAATACAGAGTATAGTGACAGTGATTTCAGTCTGTCCACATAAGACATGTGCTGAAGACCCTGAATTTTCTTTGTGAGGAATGTTTGAGGTCTCTCCAGTTGCTGCAGGCGCCTTGTTTAGGTACATACCAAAGGGAATGTTGTGCTCTATTATTGGCATAATTAAGGAAGAGTATGGGGTGTTATAGCCTCTTTTGTTCTGGAAGCTATGCCCTTGCTTATGAGGTGAGCAACATAGAAGGCCTTCCTTACCACCGTGGAGACATGGTGATCAAAAGTAAGGTTGCTGTCAACCTGTGTGTCCAAATCTCTCACCACTGACTTAGAGCTTAGGGTGTTGTTATTAAAATGGTAATCTGCAGGGACATCGCCTTTGCCAAAGGGGGTGATAATGCTTTTTTCTGCACTGATGTTAAGACCATGATTGGCACCAATCATTGGTTTGTGTAAGTCCTTCTTGTAGAATGTTGACATCATTTGGGGACTCAATGACTGCTCCCAATTTGCAGTCATCAGCAAACTTTGTCAGCCACAGAACTTTTGTTTTTGCCTGTACTGCTGAGAAGTAGATTCCAAACAATAGGAGCCCCAGCACCAATCCTTGTGGTACATCACTGGTAACAGTTCTGCTGGTGGAGGTGGAGTCCCCTATGTTGACTGTATGTGTTCTATTGGTGAGATAGTTTGCAACCCACCTGACAGTATATGGGCTGGGTGAGTTTTTCAATTATTCCTGAGTGGGGGGTTGTGTCAGAGGACTTGGTCAAGTCTAAGTAGGCCGTATGCACAGATTTGCCTTTGTCCAGGGCTTTGGTGACAGTCTTGAAGAAGTCCACCTGGTTCAACAGGCAAGATCTCACTTTAACAAAACCAAACTGGGTCAGATCATGTGTTTGAAGGTCTCCTATATCCTTGTTGATAAGGTCCATGATGATTCTCTCCATGACCTTGCAGATAAGACTGGTTATGGTAATGAGTCTATAGTTCCCAGAGTCGGTGGATGCAACCTCCTTCTGCAAGTGGATGTCAGTAGCTGTTTTCCATTCAGCAGGGACAAAACCAGTGCTTAGGCTGTGGTTGAAAGGAGTACCCAATTCTGTTGCTAACCCCTATTTTAACAATTGAGAATGCAGCCTGGGATGTTATAAGGTCACACAGAGGCTGTGTTTTTGGCCTTGGAGAGAGCGGTTAAGACCTGTTCTTTAGAGATACTAGGTGGAGAATAAGTGGTAGGAATGTTTTGGGGTATACGTGGTGGGGACAGGTGGGTAGAAGTTTTTACTGAACCTGTCCACTAGCAATTTGGTGATTTCCACTGGTTCAGTATATATGGTACCATTAACTATCAGTTCAACATAAATCTGGGCTTTTCCTTTAAAGTTTTGGATGTAGCTAAATAATGCCTTATGGTTCTCCTTAGCTAGGTATCTAGGTTCATAGTTAGCTTTAGAGGACGTTACAACATGTCTTATTTGCTTTATCAAGCTGAGAAGGGTGTGCTTCCATTTCTGAGATCTTTCCTTCTTGCTCTTAGACAGCAGTTTCTTCCTCTTGTTATATAACTTGCTTATGGTGGATGTCCACCAGGCAGGCTTGTTTTTTTCTTGAGGAACTTGCTTTGGTCTTATCAGGAACTGCTGATTCAGTACAGTTATATAGATGTTTATACAATGCATTGATGTAAGTCCCAGTATAGGTGTCCTTGCCATCAGTGGAGACAGAAGCCTTGAAGCTATTAATGTTTCCTTGTAACAGGCTGTAGTTGGCTTTGGAGAAGTGTTTTAGCCTAATTTCTCTTGGGGGGGGGGTCTTATGCTATTGTTCCTTCAAAAGAGACTGATTTATGATCAGACTTCACCAGGGAGGGTCCCACACTTATGGTGGTGCACCATTCCACCATGTTGGTAAGTACCAAGTCTAGAATACTTGGGGCCCTTGTGGGGGTGCCAACAATCTGCTCCAAGGCTTTTGAGTTAACGAAGTACAAGAAGCTTTGGGCGAGTGTGTTTGTGCACATATAATCTATGGACAGGTAGTTAAAATCACCCATAACCAGATTGTTTGGTTGTATGTTGAGCGACTTAAGTAGATTCCAATAGGCAGTGTGGAGATCATGGTTCATTGCGGGGAATCTATAGCTGGCAATAACTTGGAGAGGGGCCTTTCCTATAGTTATTTGCACCAGGAGTAACTCTAGGGAATCGTTCTGTTTAACCAATCTGGAGGTGTACTTATCTTTGATGACTATTGATACTCCTTCAGTTTTCACATGTTCATTTTGTGATCTGAACGTGTGGAAGGCATTATATCCCAGTATGGCCAGGGTGCTCTCCATGGCCTTGAAGCAGGTCTCTGTGACTGCAAAGATGTCTGCATCTTCCAAGATGAGGAGTGCTTCCAGTGAGTGTAGTTTCAGATTTAAACTCCTAGCATTTAGCAGCATAACCTTAAGGTTGCATTTTGAAAATCATTTACGTCAGGAATTTTGTTTTTGTGACATTGCCTAAAAAAGACACTATGGGGGAGGCAAAAACCTTAGCCAGTAGCCAAAAGCCCAGAGGTGACAGGTGGAGACCATCTCTGACAAAGCATCATGGTGTATCAACCATATCATCCCAGGCTGACAGGTACTGGATGCCCTTAGAATGACACCAGAAACTAAGCCAAGTGTTGAAGTCAGTCATATTTTGTCTGTATTGCGGCATCATCCTAGGTGAAGGTAGAATGCTGCTTAAGGCTAGAGACATACTCACTTGGGACACATAATAACTCAGTCATATCTCACTTCATATAGTCCAGTGAGGTATGTCTCAAGTCATTCACACCAGCATGGACTATGACAGATTCATAATAGTGCCTGTTGTTGACCGACTTGAGTGCATGTGTAATGTGGAGGATCCTGGCACCTGACAGACATCTAACTGTGACCTTTTCCTTATCCATCCTGGTGAGTGGGACATCTGTGTATCTCACAACAGAGTTACCTATAACTAAAACATTTGATTTTGTGTTTTGCCTTGGGGGCATGTTTGGTGAGACACTGGTGGATGCGTTTGTATGTGTACTGTGATTTGCTGGGAATGTATTAAGTGAAGCACACTAGACTGAGCCCTGGGCAAATAACCAGGACTCAGATAGGTCCTTAACTACACTCTACTCTCACTAGGTTATAGGGGGAGGCTATCTTTTGTGGAAGAAAGCTGGATTTGTGCTCAGAAACTATAAAAACAGACTGGGTCCAGCAAATCTAAATTAAGTCTATGCTAGGATAAAAGTGCAGGAAACAGCAAAAATATGGTAAAATACAGTTCAAAAATAACAACACACAATAAAATACAGTGCAAGAAGTGCAGTTCAAGTAAAAATACTTATTTTTCAGCAGCAGGCAGTGGATGCTTCAGATAATGCTGGAGATTGATTGTTGCTAACCTCTAAATTAGCCAAAGGGAAAGCCCAAGACTGAGACTTATTCCAGCAATCCCCAATTCAGATGGGTCCTTGGTTACACACTTCTGCCACAAGGGTACAGGGGGGCATTCTTAATATAAGATGGCTGATTTTAGTGCTCAAATGATACCAAATATTCTAGATTCAGCAAGCCAGAATCTAGCCTATGCTATAAAATGCAGAAGTACTAGGAATTCAAAGTGCAGAAAATTGTAGTCATAACAGCAAAAAACAGTTTAAATAAAGCAGCAGTTCAGTAGAATACTCCTACAACAGTGTAGACCACAAACCTTCCTAGTGTGAAATAACTGGTCTGGAACCCAAGTGCTTAAATCAGAACAAAGACACTTTCAGAATAATAGACACAATAAGCCTTCAACAAGCAATTCCCAGCTTAGAAGGGTGTAGGCTATCCTCTCTTGGCACAAGAGTTTAGACCACAAATCTTCCTGTTTATGTGAGTCATGGTAACTGGCAAGGTTGCCAGCGTACACGTTCAAGATTATTCCCTTGGCATTACACACAACTTGGCAGTTGATAAGTCATAGCCCTTTCTGTTTATGTAGAGCCTAACCTTTTCCCTGGGTGGTGTCTTCATTTCTGTATGTGTGCAGTCTATGGCACCCAATACTTCAGGGTATTGTGCTACATGGTAGAACTCCTGCATATTTCTGGCCCTCTCCTCAGAAACTACTGGGACAATATATGTGGTAACTGGCATGTTGGAGCAAAGCCTACAGGAACTGGTGGAAGATCCTGGATGCTGATGCCTGTGACACCCCCAGAATGTCCCCTGTTGATCTCTGAAAGGTACCTGTAACTAAGATTCTAAGGGCTACACATGCTTTAGTCTCCACTGGGATGGATTCCACTCAGTTGGCTCTAGCTCTGAGTTGAGGATGGCAGAGTTTGTATAGTTTCTGTAGAGTGTCCCTGCACACCCTGTAGTGTTCTACAATTTCCACATCACGTATGTTGTGAAAAGTTACATGTGGCCTGAAAACTCTTCTCCTTCTCGGCCTAGGTCTGTTGGCAGCAGCAGCAGCATTGGCTCCAGCCTGTAGCACATACAAATTAAATAAAGCAGCAGCACCTAACATTCTGTCTGTGTAGACACCTTTCCATGACTGTAATCCAAAAGTTTTGAAATTCACAGGAATAACTAGCACAAAGTCTACACAGATGCTTTATAGCTTGCTGAGTAGCGCCACCATGTTGGATTAGCTGATCAGCATGCTATTCAGCTGCTTATACTGTAATTAGCATGTCACAGTGTTTACCTTGTTTGTGCGGGGGTGCATGCCTCTACACAGCACTTACTGAATCTAAAACGGGTCTGTGGTCGTCTGCACATTGTGTGAAAAATGACCATGTAGGCTTTATTGAATTCCCAATCTTTTTTTTTTTTTTTACATGGTTATGCCACAGTGAAATTAGTGTTATGTAAGAAAGGGAGCAGTGGGGATCAAAGCCCCCTCCCACCATGGGGAGTTTGAGGCAAATTATATTTGTTGGTTAGAATGTTTTCTGCCAACTCTGATTCAATCAAATGTGTTTTCAGTCAAATGAGCTTTCAGTCTATTGTGTTCAGTGATTTGTGATTCAGTCAAATGAGCATTCACTCCAGTGATATAGATCCTACCATCGATATCTCGTGAGTCTTTATTCTTAAGATTATTTAGTTTATTTACAACTTCATTTACTTGTATGCTTTTAATAAAATTATTTCAGCTTTTGTTGGAATTTTGGCCGATCTTGCTTATCAAAAATTCTTTAACATGAAAATCATCAGGATCAGCTATCTTTGTATTCTTTTTCTGGTTACAATAATAATTCCTAAATTCTGCTAATATCTCTGTGTCTGTTCTTGTTCTTTTATCTTGTGCATTTTTTATTTCCATGATACAAATTAAGCATCCACTTTGGTATCAATGCATAAGGAGAATTTTTTTATTTCTCAACTGTAAGTTCAGTTTTATGTAACAGTTTTTTTAATAGTTCTTATTTCAAAGATGAAGCTGCTCAAATAGAATATTATTATCTTTTTAAAATTCTCTTTTAACTCATTTTGTATATTTATCACTTCATTTCCCATTGTTTAATGATGTCCTTCCATTTCACTGTTGCATCATTCATTAAAATAGGGATCCCATGCCAAAACCGGCCCAACATCCGGCCAGTATACCAAAGCCATTAGGATGCTTTAAGGTATGGCATATGTCACACGTATGCTCCTCATGTAGTGTGGGACATAAAGGTGATGTCCAGACATACCATTTGAGAAATTCTTTGCAGCCAGCCCGAATGCCATCTTTTTATCATTGGTCTGAATGCCTGTTCTGTTGCTGGTTCATCAAGCCATTTCAGATAAGTGCCCCGTTGGGTTTTTAGTTGTCTTATCTTTCTTTTGCTTTATTGTTGCTTGTGGGGTTTCATGTCATCCAAGAAGGTTAAATGCCATTTTGGGAGACAGATTCCCCATAAAGACCATCATGAACAGTGTCTGTTTTGCAATAGTACTTTGCACAACCATATGTCCTGTTCTATCTGTCATGCCTTTGTTCCTAAAACCCTTTGTAATAGGCTTTTTTCTGTGGTGCTTTATCTTGAGAATCAATGTCTTAAGCTTCTTGCTAAAGACACAATGGTGGGAACTTTCTGCTCTGAGGAACAGCTGTCTGGGAAGAAAAAAGCCAAGAAACCTAGGCCGGAATCTTTTGCTGCTCAGCCTCTGCCAGATATTCCTCCTGAGGTGAGTGATAGCTCAGATGTTTGCCCAGCTTCATCGCTAGATTCTTTTGCCAGGACCAGGTTGGATGCCAGTGGGGATGCAACCTTAGGTATGTCTGAGGAGACATTGCAGACATCTGCTATGGACATTCAGGGGGAGCCGTGGCTGATTATTTCTGAGGGCCTAGGGGTGTCCCCCAAATTTCAGTCAGAGAGGAAGTGCCTACTACAATTGTTGAATATTGTCTGGAGTCAGAGCCTTCTAAAATTCTTCAAGGCGGACGTCCCCTTAAAGAAAAAGCAGAAGACTAAACATATTTCATCAGCTCATAAGGATCCACAGAGTGAATGGCAGTCCTTAACTCAGGGGTTGTGTAGTGCTTTGATGGCTTTAAAACCAACTCAGGGAGTGTATGTTCTAGTCCCCCCTTGTTCTTCTACCCCTTTAAGAGACCCAGAGAACAGGATTCCTCTGAGGAGGAGGCAGATTCAGATGAGGAATCCCTTGCCTACTCCTCCCAGATTCACTCTCCTTTGGACTATGGATCAGAAGAAGAGGAATCTACCAGTCCTGATACTCCTTTTGAAAAGATTTCTTTTGGGGACACTATCTCTAAGATGATGGAGTTCATTAAATGAGATTGTGTTCAAGTTTCAGAGATACAAAAAAGGTATTATGAGCTCCTGCAGATGGATTCTCCCAGACCTTCTGCTGTCCCTCCTATTTTGGTTGCTTTGTTGGATGCCGTTTCTAATGCCCCAAAGGCTCCAGATTCTCATCCCCCTGCTCCCAAGAAACCTGATAGGTTGTATAGGCTACCTGATGACTGTAACGTCTTGTACAACTGTCCTCCTTCTGACCCCTCAGTTGTGTCAGTAGCTTCTGACAAACCTTCTCAATTGCTTCCTTCTTCTAAGTTACTGCCTTCTGATAAAAATTGCAGGGCCATGGCAAGGCTAGGCAAGAAGGTCTGTACCTCTGCTACCTTGGCTTTTAGGGCTGTTAATTATCAGACCCATATTTCCAGGTACTTGTTGGCTCAGCTTTCCCAGGCCTGTCAGGTGATTTCTGATCTTCCAGACTCTGAAGGTAAAATTCTGTCCTTTCCCTTTTAAGGACTTCCTCCCAGGTGGATTTTTATTCTATCAGGTGTAGTTATGATGCAGCAGATGCTTCTTCTAGGCTGCTGCTTTTGGGTCAGTGGTGAGGATGTATTATTGGCTTCAGCTTCAACCTTTGCCTGATGATATTAAGGCTAAGTTGATGGATGCCTCCCTGGATAATAAACACTTGTTTGGTGAACTGTTGCTGATTTATTTAAGTCCCTTCAGGATAAGGGAAAGGCTTTGCAGGAACTTAAACATATGTTTGTTTTTCCTGTGCCTAAATTTCAGAAAAACTACCCCAATAAGCAAGCCTTTGTTTGCAGGCAATCTCACCCTCCTTCTAAGGGTAAAAAGGGTGGCAAGCAGACTCCTCCTGCAAACATTACTCAGACTTCTGTGCCTCAGAAGTCTCCTTTTCTTGATAAACCAGGTGCTGTCTATCTTATTCTTTCTAGCCACTTTCCTCTTTCTCTTCACTTATCTCTCTCTCTCTTCCTGTTTGGCTAAATATTACTCAGAATTCCTGGGTTCTTTCCATTATCTGCCAGGGGTATTTAATGGTCTTGACATCTCTTCCCCTTTTATGGGAACTCCTCAGCCCCCTCAGGAACAGCTGTCCTTCTTTCCAGAGGTGCTTTGAGATCCTTTGATTCGAAGTGCTGTTCAAGAAGTGCCTGTGTCCCAAAGAGGGAGGTAGTTTTACTCCAGGGTTTTTCTAGTGCCCAGGAAAGAGGGTGCCTAGAGACCAATTCTAGCCCTCTCTCATCTAAATGGTTTTCTGAAGGTGCCCCCTTTTTGAATGTTGTCCCTTCAGAGTTTGTTCCCTCTTGCTTCCTCAGGCTTATCTGGTGTCTCTGGATCTCAAGGATGCTTATCTCCATATCCCTACTCATTCCCTTTTCAGGAAGTTTTTTCATTTCTCTGTTGTTTCCTGGCATTTTCAGTTCTTTGCTTTGCCCTTTGGACTTTCCACTGCCCCAAGGATATTCACCAAATGTCTCGCTCCTGTGATTGCTTTCTGCAGGCTTCAGGGGATCCAAGTCTTTACTTACGTGGATGATTTCCTGTTTCAGGCATCCAGTCCAGAGATCTTGTTGCAAATCCTGTGGTTCACAATAAACTTCAAAAAGTCTTTTCTGACTCCTTCTCAGGATCATGTTTTTCCTGGGGTGCAAGATTCAGGCTGTGCCTATGCTGTCATCCCTGCCTCCTCCCAAGGCTTTAACACCCATTTCATGTTTTCAAACTCTTTTTCCTCTGTCTTGTCTAACAGCCAGGGAATTTCTAAGATCTCTGGGGTTCATGGCCTCCACTATTCCTATGCTCTCTCTGGCCAGTCTCTGCATGAGAAAGTTTCATTGGTTTCTGAAGTTAGTTTGGCTTCAGCATGTGCATCCCCTCAAATTTGTAGCTCCTCTTTTGCCTTGTTTCAAGAAGGAACTTCAGTGGTGGATTCAGCAGTTGTCTCTGAATTCAGGGATCCATTTTCATCCACCTCTTCCCTCTCAGGAGCTGTTCACAGATGCTTCAGATGTGGTATGGGGAGTATGGCGTTTGTCTCCATAAAAGTGCAGGGTGTTTGGTCACCTCTTCAACAGAAAGAGCATATCAGTGTCAAAGAGATCAAAGCTCTTCTGCTGGCTCTTCAGACTTTTAACCTCCTCTTCTCCCCGGGACCTCTCAAGGTGTTTACAGACAATATCACAGTGATGTGGTAAGTAAATAAATGGGGGGGGGATCTTATCTTCTTTGCTAGTTGGCTCTCCTGGTGTGGGAAATTGCTAGCCAGTATCAAGTGACTCTTCAGGCAGTTTACATTCCCTCAGGTCAATATATTGTGGGAGACAATCTGAGCAGGTCCTTAACTCAATCCCATGAATGTATGCTTCACAGGGATGTGTTTCTGGACATTGTCCACCGGTGGGTGCTCTTCAAATAGATATTTTTGCCTCTCCTCTGAACAGACATCTTCCTCTTTTTTGTGCCAGTCCCATGTCCTCTGGTGTGGAAGGAGACTGTCCTCTCTTTTTCTTGGAAAGGGATGTTTCTTTATGCTTTCCCTCCCCTTCCCCTCATTCCAAATGTCCTGTTCAAAATATAACAGGATGCTCCCAAATCTTGTTGGTTGAGACAGCATCAGCCCCCCTCTTCTTCTTCATTTAATCAAGGGCAATCATCACAAATTACCTCATAGGATGGACCTACTCACACAAGACAAGGGATCTGTCATTCATCCCCACCTGTCCACTCTTCAACTGACTGTGGGTGATAGGATTTTGATTCCACATAGACACCTATTTTCTGAGGACGTGCTTAGGGTCCTGCAGGAGGCCAGGAAACCCAATACTAGGAAATCCTACTTGTACAAATGAAAGAGTTTTTCTGTTTGGTGTCTTTCTTCACTGTCTGTTGATGCTGGATTGGCTTATTCCTTTGTAAAGGCCCACTTATCAGTTGTCTCTGCTTGTCTGCCTTTATCTCCTCCTTTAGCTTCTAGATTTGAGGCTAAACAATTCCTTAAAGGCATCCTTCATATAAGGCCTCCCAGGAAGTCTGTTCCTCCTCCCTGGGATCTTAATTTTGTTTTGGAAAAATGAACTCAGGCACCATTTCAGCCTGCAGCTTCAGCTTCCTTGCAACATTGCTCTTGGAAGACTGTACTTTTGTTAGCCCTTACTTCTGCCAGATGGGCGTCTGAGCTTCAAGCCCTTATGGCTTGTCCTCCTTTTTTGGTGTTGCATAAGGACAGGGTGTTCTTGTGTACTAATACTTATTTTATGCAGAAGGTGATGAATGAGTTGTCCCTTAATCAGTCTATTTATTTGCCCAGTTTTTCCCTTCTCCGCAATCTGCCAGTGAGAAGGTTCTGCACATGTTGGATGTGCATAGAAAACTCAGATTTTATTTGGATAAGGCTAAAAGTTTTCTTAAATTTCATCATATCTTTGTTTCCTTTCATCCTAGGTCCATAGGACTGGCTGTGTCCAAGCAAACTATATCTTTCTGGATTTCTAAAGCAATTTATTTTTGTTATCCCTTTCATTGTAAGAGCCTTGCCTTCTTCTGTGAAGGCTCATTCTACAAGAGCTGTAGCATGTTCTGGTGCTTTTTTTTCAAGGGTTTGGATACTAACTCTATTTCTGAGGCAGCTACCTGGACTTCTGTACATACGTTTGCCAGGAACTACAAGTTGGATGGAATTTTCAGAGCTAGAGCTGGTTTTGCTAGGGCCATCCTTCATGGCTTCCTAGAGTGCTCTGCTGGCTCTTCCTCCTTTCCAGAGCTTTGGCAATATCCCTATGGTAATGAATACTGCAACAGTGAAATGGAAGGGCATAGTACAGTTGTGTAAAATCTTACCATAACTGTAGATGTCCTTCTCTTCACTGTTGCAGTATTCACTCCCTCTCTCCTTCTGCCCCTTCTCCATTTCTCTTCTGGATGTACTGATTACCTGTCTTTTCCTTGGACTGGCATTCCTACAAGGGCTCTCAGTTTTGAGAATGGTACGTCTGGACGTCGCCTTTATGCCCTGTGCTATGTCAAGAGCAATGATGTGATGTACAATATACCTTAATGCAACCTAAAGGCTTTGGCATACTAGCTGGATGTCAGGCCGCCCTTGGCAGGGAATCTCTATTGTAATGAATACTGCAACAGTGAAAAGAAGGACATCTACCGTTATGGTAAAATTTTACAAAACCATACTTTCTCCTTAAACCAGTCAATTCCCTTATGAAATATATTGGCTTTTAATGCACCCAAATCATTTTTTACTTGTTACCATAAAAATTTCTAATTCTTTTTTAAATCAGATTTTAAATTCATCTAGCTTGATAAAATGTGTTCGAATTCTAGATGTAAATGTCAATATTTTAAAATTTGTTGTTATTTAGAAGACTGAAGCATTGCAGTCAGATATAGGATATGCAGTTTTTTTAATTATTTACCTTGAAAATGAAATATTGTGATATGAATACTTTGTCTAGTCTTGATTATGTTCCAAAAGTATATGACTAATGAGAATAATCTAAAGGTTCTACTTCTTTATATTAAACACATATTTTAAATCGAATAACTCATTGTAGTACTTTTGCTTAAGTTGATATTCTACATGTTTTAACTGCACCTAACTCTGATGTATTAAAAATGCAAATGAAGTCCCCTCCAAGAACTATACTACCCTTCATGTTTTTTAAGAGACACTCCAATCGATGATGTGGCCATTCGCTGAAGAGGACATTCAACATTTAGGTGGCAATGGAAGGGTACTCAACATTCTAACAGTCTCAGTAAGTAATATAGACCCAGACTGAACTAGTGCTTCAAAATGAAAAAAACTTAATTTATCTGTGTCGTTTTTATTAAAGTGAGTTTCCTATATAAATGTTACTTAAGTTTTATTAATAGCTACACATATGATTGTTTTTTCCTTTTAGATTCATAGGTTCATAACTATTTACTAGGCTTGCAGTCCAGAGGACAATTGAAGGGTCTTGCCCAAATTTGCAGTTGCCTTTAAGCAGTGTCTAGTGACTTGCTCAAGGTCACACAGTAGGCAAATGAGGGCTGAAGGAATCCACCCTGCACAACAGGAACTACAGTTCACAGCCTTACTGCTCTATGATAACTGTCAGTCTATCCCTTATTTTTATCAAAAATATTTACCTTAAATGAATCTGCTGTAAAATAAATATGAAATATCACACCTCATTTTTTTAAAACTGGTGAAAGTTTTGTTTCTATAATCCACATCAACAAATATATTAATAAATGCTTAGTTCCAAGTTCCCAAAATATAATAATAATCTATAACAATAATAATATACATCTTATTTATGAAATCTTACAAGTGAAGGCATTCCGTAATAGTCTAGACTATCATGCATCGGATGAGTTATATGAGTTTGTAATTGCTAGAACTAGAGTGCGTTAAAGACGGTTCCCCTTCATAATCCCGAATTACTGAATGCTCGAAATTCAGTAACTCAAGACTGTAAGTCAAAAATGCAGAAGCACAAATCTGCATAAGCGCAAATTGAAATATTTCAAATTCACGCTTATGCATGTCAGCTATGGGACAGGAAGTGTGTGATTTGGGATGTTTTACAGAAGTGAAGCTAAGTGAGTGTATGCGTGTGTATTTTGTAAGTTGTGTGTGTGGCTAGGGTAGGAAGGTGGGAGTATGAGTGTGAGTGTTGGATATGTCTGTGTATGTGCGATGTGTTTGTGTGTGCGCGAGGCAGTTTAAAATGTCTGTGTTTTTTTTTGTGTGTATTAATGCGATCTTGGAGATAGAATATATAAGTAGGGGGGTGTGGGGGGGTCTTGCCCCCTGCGTACATGCAGTGTAGGGCTTGTAGTTTATGTTATGTGGGTTGTATGATGTGCATGTTGTGTGCTGTATGTGTTCTGTATGTTCGGAAATTTTTGTTTTCGTGCTTGTGGGTTTCGGGATTTTTGTTAGTTCGACTTTATAATTTTGAGTTACTGACTTTGAGCATTCAGTAATTCGATATTATGAAGGGGAACCGTTAAAGACAATTTGTTGGAATAAACAATGTACTTTTTCTGTTTTTCAAATACCGATTTCATGTTTTGGATCTACATAGGGTTGGTACCCTTGCAAGAGGCAAAAACCTGACAAACATCCCATCATTTCCTTTGCCCATTGCTCCACCGTTTTCAGTAAATATATCTGCATTGCTTGTCTTTCAGATTTAATTATGCTAGCAACAGTTTTGAAGAAACAATAGATAATATGGTAAAAGCAACAGATGCAAAAGAAATGCAAAAGTATGAAACATACTGTACATCAAGAAAGACATTTGTAATATTGTTTAGTCAACTGGTATGTTTATTGAAGCTATTACACTAAAGCATGGAGGGAGTCTAAAATCATATTGATCAAATGAGAGGAAAAATGTATATATTTGTACATTGTTTATTATAATTTGTATTTTACAATTGTCCTGATTCCTTGTTTTGCTCATATCAACAATATTATTTACACTGAAGACAAAAAAATCTGTACTTTTACCACTGACGGCAAAATGTTCAACTGGAGGACAGATCAATTGTTTACATTTTTATAAAAAAAGAAGGCCCAGACTGTTTTGTATATTTCTTCTAAATGCCTCATCAAGAGAATTATTCTGATTAGTCTTTCTGTTAATTGTCATATTTCATATTATAAAGCTAAACAAACTAAAATTATTCTAACAAAACAAACTAAACGCAAAGAGGCAATCCAAGTGAAACAATAAATAAACATCAGAAATATGTGAGCTCTCAGATTGTCATAGAATATCTGACAAGTACTCACTAAATCTCAGTTTCCTGATAGAGACTTTGGTTTCTGGATTTCTAAATAGAGATCCTGAATTCCTGACTGTTAGAAAAAAATTCTTACAGATGGCAAACGTAGATCCACACAATAAAACAGCAATTAAATAAGCTGGTACAACATGATAATATATTAAGTTGCATGGTACATAATGCATTTTAAATGTTGTTCCAGATGCATTTCCTAGTAGCAACTCAAAATTATAAAATGGAAGTTAGCTTCCTGTGAAGAACATTAGATTAATTTACTGAAATGACTTATCTTCTACCAAGTGTGCACACTTTTAATGAATAATTTTCCCTACCTCCATTAAAACCCATTTTCTATTTCTATGAATTTATCCCTAGTTCACCCATGGTCTTTTAGGAATGTATATAGTTTTGAGAATAATTAAATAAGATGCCAGAGTTTTTTAATATCCCCACTATATTTTTCCTTTTTTATAATTATTTCCTAAATTCTGTGACATAGTCAGGAAGATAACCAAAAATCTGTTCAGTTAGATATGTCAACATATAATCATGACCACATTCTGCCAGGATGACAAGAATTTTTTGAAGCACAGCTCAACTAATAATTATATGAACAGTTGTGAGTGACAGAGTATCATTTACAATCAATAACACCCTTCTTGACTCTCAACAGAAGCCCATGCAATTTGTCAGTTCATACTATGAATAATACTGTTCCCCTGTATGATATTTATAACTATTGATTAACATCCCTAAAGTACAGAGAACAACACCAAGTTATTAATATTTTTGTATTCCAGTAATCATAGCAAGAACCTCCCTTTTCCTAAATCATTAAAATAAATTCATAAAGATCATATTTTATTTAACATTTGTTAACCAGGAAACTGAGACTTGGAATAAAGCCAATTTTCAGCAGAGGCCCAGGGAGAAACACTCCAGACGCATGTCTTTGTAACATGGGAGGAAACTGGAGCACCTGGAGGGAACCCACATGAATGCAGGGAGGACATGCAGACTCCACACAGAAGGCATCCCAGCTGAGAATCGAACCGGAGAATCTCTTCCTGTGAGGCGACAACACTACCACTGCATCACTGCACCTCTGTGCATATTAGCATTGTAAAGAGCTGTCAAACATTAGTTGTTTAGATCACATAAAAACATATGATATTTCTCCATGCCATTTATCGGGATTGTTATCAAGGTTTTTCACTGAATTGTTCTAATTCACTGAAAATGATCAGCTGTCTGATTTTTAACATTTAGATTAAATGTATTTAGTTTACATAAATTAATGGGTGGCCATGGTGGTGCAGCGGTTAACGTTGCCGCCTCACAGCAAGAGGTTCTCTGGTTAGATCCTCGGCTGAGGTGCCTTCTATGCAGAGTCTGCATGTCCTCCCTGTTGTTATGTGGGTTTCCTTGGGGGTGCTCTGGTTTCCTCCCATATCCCAAAGTCATTCTGTAGGTGGATTGGATACTCTAAATTGGCCTTAGGTGTGAGTGTGTGCGAGTGTGTGCCTTCCGTGGAAGGTTGGGTGCCGGGCTGGCAACTCGACACTGTAAAATATTCACTGCCAATCATGAGTGGACAGGTGATCCGCTGTGGTGACCCCTAACCAGGAAAAGCTGAAAGAAGAAGTTTACATAAATTTAATCCTCCTCAGAAGTTACAGCAGTAAAAACAAAATGAGAAACCAAGAGAAAACAAAATAAATAAAAAATGCAACAGTCCTGAAGCCCAGCCTTCATGTGTTTGTTAGGTATGTTCAGTTAATACCAAACATATTTTAATTTAGGTATAACTGTAAACCATAAGTCAAAAATAAATAAATAAATTGCTAACTAAATCCACTCCATCTGTCATTAATGATAAAATTTCATCTTATTCTTTCTTTCAGCTATATTCAAAATTAAACATTATGTTATCTCATTCTTATACTGTTTAAAGTTAAAATCATCTAACAGTCACAACAATCAGTATAATTTATTCCTGCTTATAAATAAGTAAATTAAACAAATTAAAATTTAAACAGATTAAGTACCTTATACTGTGGAAAAAACTGTTATATCATGTTTGTTTTTCATGAGTCTTAGTTCAGAAGTTGAACATATTGTACAATTGGCAAAACAAGGGCCATACAATACTTCTCTCAATAATTCCCAATTAATATTTTGAAACTAGGATGTTTTTCATAAACTGACAAGATTAATGAAATATGCAGTCACCTTAGTCTGAAGTATTATTTCCCTTTATTAAATATATATTTCTAAATATAAGGAAACACCTCATTTCTTTTTTCTATTTTTGAAGATGCTAATGCATTTGTGATGGTTCATTGTTTCTTAATAGTTGCATCAGATGAACTATTTTTTCTGAAGATCTTTTCATTGTTACTGAATAGTCTACATCCTCAGAAGATAGGAAACTATTATTATTTTTATAGCGTTTAGCCTTATGTAAGTATTCTTTCTCATGATACATGAAATAATTTTATCCTTGTAGGACAGAGTAAGTGGGTTATGATATTATTTTTGTTTTAATGCTTTCATTATTGGCCATAATTTGTTTCTCCTTTCCAAAGTCTTAGTTGTATAGTCATTATCAACATTTATACTGTAGGAGCCCATGTTTAAAGGAGACATAGTTTTCAGAACTAATTATTTATCTCTAAAAGAAAGAAATCTCACCACAACCTTGGAGAAGGAGCAGGGCTGGTAGGAAGAGATTTGTCAACAGCTCTGTGGGTTCTTTCAATTCCTTATGAAAAGCCTTCTTGTAAATCTAAGATCTGGGGAATCCAAAATGTTAGAAACAACACCATATCATTCCCTTTGACTTTTGCAGGAACTCCCAAGAATTATTTCTGTATCTTCTTTCTGTCTGTCTGTCTATCTTTGAGGTCTTCTATTTTATTGATTAATCAGTCATCTTGTTTTATTAAAAATTCAGTTTGAATTTCTCCATCTCTCATCCTTCCATTTTCATTCAAAGTAGATCCTAGTTCTTTAATCTAAGTGTTCCTTTTTTCACTCATCTCTTTAATGATCCCATTTTGTTTAACACTGTTTTCTCATACTGTATCAAGCTTTACCTGGAGTTAATCATTTTTTAGTGGAATTTCCCGAAGAGAAATTAAAACTTGTTGAAAGTCCTTTTTAATGATATCTTTCCATACAAAGACTTTGAAGAACTCATTGTGCTGTGTCTTGACAGGAATTTTTCCAAATCAGTTTAAAATGTTAATTTTCTCCTTCTAGTTTGCTATTTTCTCAATGATTAATGCACTTATCAATTATTTTAATGTCTCTTTTCAAAATTTTCCTGAGTAGTACTTCAGGGATCTGCACTCATAGTGCTACACTTCTACCATCTTGCAAAGAACATTTATCTAGTTTATTTTTTGATTGACAGTTCTTAACTTGTTTTTTCTCTGTTTATATAATGATTTTATTTTGTAATGGTTATTTTATTTACTTGGTAATTGCTTTATAGGTAAGTTTACATACATACTTCTGGAATATGGGGGGGGGGTCTAAAATATGATATATGAAATATGAGATTTTGTAGAGCTAGGATACACATTTGGTGAAGAGTGACAAGGGCATGAGTCAACAAATCCAGAAAAAAATTGGGCAGTTGACCATGTCCCAGAAGAAAAATAGTTTATTTTAAATTACACACATGGATATGCACTTTCACTTTCAACGGTGCTTCATCAAACAACTTATTAATAAGGCAAGGACCCTTAAATAAGATAAAAATCTCATGGCTCCCATTCAATGATTGAAACACTGCATTTTAAGCACAGGTTTTAAATAAATATTAAAACCAGGATATAAAAGCAACATGCAATCTAACATTCCAGTCATACATAAGTTTCTCGGTAAGGTTCATATCACTACCACCTCTTTGTATGACATTAATAACTTGCAAAACTGAAATAATTAAAAGTGAATTTCACCTTGTTTTCTTTAACAAGTTTTGCTAATGCATTTGTAAATGTATCTTTCTTAATATCATAAATATATGCTAACTAATAACACTGACAGTTTGATAGCTAGTTGCATAAATTAATTTAGAATTATTCGAAACTGCATGTGTTAATATTATAATTTTTATAGTTAATGTATTTAAATATCGATGTTCTCATTATATAACTACAATAGTTACAATTATGGCAAGGAAACATGCCTTTTTACCTTCTTACTTATCCTGCTAAGATAGTTTTTATGATATTATTGCTTCTTAAATGGCATTTTATTGTTAAATGAAAGCAATGTATGGTACCTACCAACTTTTTAATCTCTTTGCTTACTATTAAATAAACTAGGAGGGCAGAAAGACAAACTAAAACAAGGTGTGTGCGGCACAGAACAAAGGTGCAACCAAAAGATGCTCTGAAAAAAACATTATAGTAAAATTCACTGCCTTTTATTAACACAAGCTGAAATAAAATTTGCAAGATAAGATCTTTGGTCTTCTAAAACTAGAAAACTTCATCACATAAAAGCATATGAAAAAAACAGGCCTTTTTATAGTCCAGTTTCAAAGTTACCTGACTAGTCACATGATTGCCCAGCCTCTGCTCAGAACCACAAATATTTTGTTCTGTGCCCCACACACCTGGTTTTACTCACTATTAAAATCGACTAATAGTAATTTCACATATCTATTCAGCATTCCTAGAGTAGGTCACTGGCACCCTTAAATCAGCCTGATAATGTTGCTTATTAATATTCATCTTACCCCTAATGTAAAACATGGTTTGGCATTAGTTGCTCTGAGTTGCAAAGCTTTGTTTGCAGCACTCTCAAAATCTTTCTTGAGGAAACCTCTATTTTAAAAATCAGTTTTCATATTCTCAAAACCATCTGTGAGATCACATTTAATACTCATAGGTACAGATGCTTCCATAAACAGATTCTTCATATCATTATTATACATAAACGTATTTATTATATATAAACTTGGGTGCATACTACCATACCTCTGAGAAAAATCTGGACAAAGCCAAATATAATGGGGGGGGCAGGAACAAAGGCCTAAAAATAAGGACAATTTTGAAATATTGCTCTTATAAACTTAGGAAGTTGCCAAAATGACAGGTTTGATTTAGCATGTAACTTCTGAAACATATGAATTCTGAACCCCAAATGACTGACATTATTTAGTGGTTTCAGCCTTCAATGAATTGCCAGAAAACCACAAAATTTATGTATGAGGAAAAGAACAAAAACGTGGAGCAAAAATTTGGACATTCTGTAAAAGATATGGACAGTTGAGTGGTATGCATGCTAATCCTATATAAATATGATTTTTTTCTATTAAATATGGCAGTAGTCAGCCTACTTTTTCTGTCTTTGTCAGCAGTAACATCCAGTAACTTTAAAGTTTCTATTGAATATTGTAAAGAAATCTTCAGAAGGGCAGTGGTGTTTTGTAAATTGAATACAATTCATTAACTGTTTAAAATGTTTAAAAATTTCAATCTACATAAAAAAGATGGAATTGACAAATTATACATAATCTTCAATAAATGACTTTTTAAAACATTCAAATTCTCCCAAAGGAGAATCACCATATCTGCATAGCTATTAGCAAATGGATTATCCATTGTTGCACCTGGTTTCTGTAGATAAAACCTACCATTGAAAATAAAAATATTATAGTTTTATAGATTAGTACTAGGCTGACTGCCCTTGCGAGCGATTTTAAGCCTAGCCAATTATCCCCTGTGAGATTCAGACCCTGTACCTTGTGTTTGTATGGCAAGCACCTTAACCATTAGGCCACCCTCCCAACCCCTATTTATTATTAAGGATTAGTTCAAGTAAAAGACAGCGCAAATTTAAATTAGCATTACTCATATCTGTGGAACTAGATTATTGCTATCAGCAAATGGAGCATTTTAATTTTACAGTACAAAAGGTTTCATACATGAATTAACTGGACCCCCCCATAATTTATCCATTTTAAGTGTTTTCCAATTATTTCAGTGGGTGCAGAAGGTGCATAATTTGTGCAAGTTGTATATTGAACAGGACTTTACAAGGTTTCATTGAGTTTTTCAGTGGATCAGCTGTGGTATAGGTGTGTGACAGCTGGCATACCCAGAGTTTGAATTTCACCAGTGTCACCCAAGTATGTGAGGGAAAGTGGTCACTGCATTACAAATAATGCAACCAGTGCCATGCACTGCCACCCACATATGATGAAAATGTCCTATCTATTCCTAGCTGGCATCAGAAGATTGTTGTCTTAGGTCACACCTCTAGTATCCAGCAGGTTAAAGTACAAGAAAAAAGTGCACACAAGTCTAATGCAATAATCAATTCAAGAAATTAAACCTGGTTCCAAAATCATAAAGGGAATATACACTGTTGTCCTCAGAATGAACTTTCAGTATCCGTCTCCAGAATATACTGTGCACAGGTCACATTCATAGCCAGGCCTTTAACTCATCACTCTGTCTGCTTCTTCCTGTGCCTTTTACTGATTGCTTATCACACAAGTTATTATTTTGATAGACACACACACACACACACACACACACACACACACACACACACACACACACACGCACACAGATTCCCAGGGAAAGATGGCAGACCTTTCCAGTTCCCCAAAGCTTTCTTCCTCAGATAATATTACTGCCACCATCCTGGAAGGCCAAGGACCTCCAGTTACTTTTTACTTTTAAATTGTCAATTATCAAATCATGCATTTAAATCTTATTCCTGGTAAGAGGTCCTAATGGTCTAGCTAAGCACAGGTGGGGTGACATAGCTTGTGAAATAGTTATAAATGATAACTTTCTCTCAGGTACTAAGAAGCAATAGTGCATGTAGTAAACAAAAGCAGCCACAAGAGCATAAAAGTGGGTAAATACACTTTACTTAAGCAATAAGGTAACAGTGCAGTTAAATGTTAAATAAGCAAATGAATAAAAAAGTACACATGGAAGAATAAATTAGCATTTATTTAGACGTAGGGATATTTGAATAAAGCTCTATGTAACCTAGCAATTTATATCTTACTGTCTTTAGATTAAGAGAAGTGAACCCTTTATCCTTATAATATATTAAAGATAGCAGGCATAAATTGCAGAGAACAAACTTATAGGGAAGTAGTCACCTCGATATCTTTCAAGAAAAAATAAGACAGAACAAAGACCAACCCCAAATATTTATGCACATTTCAGTTCCACAGCTGTATACTGCACAAACCATGTCATCATTTCAATTTTTTGTAGATGTTAGCTTTCTCACATAAAAGTAGATAAACCAGTTATATCATTCATAACGGCAAGTGCTTAATTACTTCAGCATAGCGACATTAGAAACTGCTAGTACACAGGATACCAGCATATATCCCTTGACCATCTGCATTTTAATGACTGTTTTCTTTTCACAGTTTTAGTGTTATACTTCCTTCAAGTGGACTATAATTACAGTTTATGATCTGCTAGGAAAGAACATGCATGAGGTTATATCTTCAAATAGATTAATGCATTTCCCTTCTTTTCATCCTCATTTTTTGTTTACAGTAGAAAAGATAACACTTTTACACACATTTTGCAGACCAAATGTGTCACTAGTGGGAAATGGGGAAGAGAGATGAAAAAATATATAACATTTTAGACAAATGATATGTATGCACCTTGTTAATCTTGATTTAAACTAATCTGTGTAGCTTGCACTGAAGCATATTGCCATTCCTCCTCCTGCCCTTTCATAATGGCCCATATTACTTAGCCACTAACCTTAATAGCATTCTTCCAATTATTTTACTCTGCTTGCCATCTCCCATATTTTTACACTGTCCATCCATTTTTTCCTGGTTAAACTCTGGACTTTAGCAAGGTTTAACACTTACTTACCTTGAGTAGCTTGCCTGATTGTTTTTGTTTTTCTGTTTGGAAATCTTCAAGGTCCGCTCTGCCCACTCCATTCATCCTCTCTATGCTCGTGCTCTCTACACTCTCCTACCCTACCCTACTCCCTTTCCCACCCACCCCTGCATCAAATACATTTATAGCTAACCATCTCTTCCCCACCCCCTGAACTCCCACTTCCTGCTAATCTCAGCCAATTAGGCTCTTCAATTTCCTCTCCTATCTTAACCACTCCTACCTCTCCTCACACTATCTTTGCACACTTGCCACCTATTCGTATTAGTCCCATCCCACCTTACTCTCACAAATCCCTTTGACCTCCCCTCAGTTACACTCACCCCATCTACTCAAATACTCCTTACCCTCCAATATGTTCCTTCCTCTCTTCTCATTCCATCTTCTTCTACTATCTTACCTGTCCTCATATCACACTCAACTAAATCTTCATCCTAACACTCCACCCTCCTCTTACTATGTCATACACACAGAAATCCACTACTCTTCTCCCATATCACCCTCATTCTGCTACAGTGCTGACATCACCCTTCCCAAAATCAATTTGCTTCCCAAGACCTCTCCACTCTACAGAGTCAAACAGAAATTTCACTCTCCATACCCACTTAAATCAGTTTTGCTCTACCTTTGCAACAACATCAATTGCCTACCCCTCACCTCTAACTCCCCTACCACCAGCATTAACCTATATGGATACACTCAACTTACCTCTTCTCCCACCTAACATTATACACTCACCAATTCAGTTCTATCCTAGACTGGATTCTTATCTCCAATCTTAACCTCTATCACCACCCTGAATCTCTACCAGACTCCATTAGTGACCACCCCTCAATACGTGTCCCAAGATTCTCTCCCCACCTTTCTAGACCACACAAATAATTTAAAGAACACCATTGGCTAACAAACATCAACCTTGATACATTCAATAATTCTCTCACCTCAATAGACTGGGCCTATCTTTCCTACCTCTTAATGAAGCTGTTCTACAATTTAACACGATCTTTCTAAACACACTTAACTCTCTTGCCCCTTCCAGAACTATAAGAGTCAAATCTCAATGTTCTCATTGGCTTACCAACTGTATTCACACTCTTATACATAACAGAGACTCTGCCTGGAAACTTTGGACTAATACCAATTCTCTCACCCACTACCAAAAATATAGGGAACTCCGCAATCTGACCAAAAAACATATAACCATCGATAAAAAGAACTCCTATCACATACCCAAACTACAGAACCCAGAAACCCCAAAAGGGTCTGGAATGCCATCAACCAAATTCTCCACTCACGGAATCCCTGAAATTCCAACCCCTGCCCACATAATGCACCCCAAAACAGCATCCATTTTCAACTCTTACTTCATTGGTACCATCAGCAAACTTATGTAGACTTCTTACCCAACCAATCCCTTTCTTCTCAACCCTCCCACTTCTAAACAACCCCTTCTTACTAAAACCTGTTCCTACCAGCTACAATAGAAATCTTCTTAAGCTTAAACCATGTTCCTCCTCTGCAGATAACCTGCCATCTCTCCTCCTTAAGGCTGCTGCTAACTCCATAGCATATCCTATGTCCATCCTCATAAACCACTCAGTAAATGAATCCAGTGTCAATACTCCCTGGAAACAATTCTACACCATACCTATCCATAAAGGTGGAAACTGTGTAGAGCCCTCTAATTTTTGACCTATTGCTATACTTTCTCCTCTCCCTAAAATTCTTGAAAAAGAAAACCTGATCACCCTAACCCAGCATGGCTTCCACCCCCAGCACCATTACAGCTCTTATTTCCTTTACTCACGCTATCTCCCTAGCCAGAGACAATAATAAACTAGTTTCCTGTCTTTTTCTTGACCTCTTCAAAACCTTTGACACTGTCTCTCATCCTATCCTCCTTTCCAAATTTTCTCGACTCAACCTTTCCTCAGCAGCTATCTCTTGATTTAACAGCTACCTCTCAGACAGACAGCAATCCATCAAATGGCCCCCTTCTTTTTAACATCTTCACTAACCAAGTTTATAGATCCCGTCCTCAGTCATCTCTCATACAGTATGCTGATGCTCCAAAATCATCTCTGTTGCTGACAACCCCTCTGACCTGCTCACCCTGACACAAACATCTTTCAACCTCACTGAAAAATGTCTTGCTAACAACCAACTCATACTTAACCCCAAAAAGACAAAACTTCTACTCTTCCTCCCAAAATCCCTCTCACACCTGAAATCCTCATTCACCATCTCTTCTCTTAACAACATTATTATCATGGCTGAAACCCATACTAAGCTTCTTGGAGCAATCATAGATGGCCAATACCCATACTAAGCTTCTTGGAGCAATCATAGATGACAAACTTAAATTTGACCTCCATGTGCTGTACTGTATCAAGAAAACCCTCCAAAAGCTTGGCCTACTGTATAGAAATAAAAGGTTCCTCACAACAGGCTCCAGAATCTCACCTGTCCATGTATACCACCTCCCTAACCTCTTCAACAGCTCGTAAATCTTAACAAACTTACAGTCCTCACTTCTTTCCAAACTCAAAACCACCTACAACAAAGTTGCTAGATTTGCTGCTAATCTGCCTTCTAAATCTCACCACTGTCATGATCTCAGGACACTCAATTGGCTTGAGTTTCCCCATCATCTTTTTTCTTACTCAATTACTCATCATCCATTCTATCCTGAAAAAGCCCTCCTCCTGCCCCAACATCTCCTCACTATTCTCCCTCTACACCTCCCCTAGAACCCATAGGAGCTATGAGCAATATCTCTTACAGATTCACAAACCCATAAAATCTAGTGGCCATAATCTCTACAGCTATTTTCCCACTCTTTCATGTAAAAAGCTTCCCATGGCCCTCAGAAATATTAACCAGGTCCATGAATTCAAAAAAGCTCTCAAAAACTACCTAAGCAGCACCTGGATTTGTCACTGCAATCATGCCACTTGAAGACAATACAAATCTACTATTACCTATATTTTTTTCTTATTACATTGTATTAATGTCTTTTTAGCTGTTTTTTCTTACTTAAATTGCAATGGCTGTTACTTAATTATTTTATTTTATTTGTGCAAATTTACTTAGTTGTGCTGTGGAACTTTTATTCCCGGGCCTCAGCTGACAAAGGGCAACAGCTCAATTGGGCTATCCTGGTCAACAAATGTCAAATAAATACATAAATACATTTTAAGCCATTTTTTCTCAGCCTGGAATCAGTCTTGCATCAGTCTTGCACCAAACTGTGATTTTTCTAATGTTGTTTTCAAATGAAGTAGGCAGTGGAATGCAAAAGTAGAGGACATTATCAAAAGAATGAAGGCATGCTGGAAGAAGTGGAAAGAAAAATCCCAGTCCAGGTTAGGCAGAGTCCCTCATTGACTCTCTTCAAGAGGAATCTTGATGAGTGGATGGGAGATCGTAGGTTTACCCTGGGTATCACTTCTGTGTCACTGTTAGACAGAGGCACAGTATACTAACCTCGAAAAAGGGCATAGCAAAATTAATTTAAAATGGGTGGTGAAAGCCAAACACACTCTGGCTAGGCTTATAAATGCCCTAGGGCAGATAGCTTAGTATGAACATATGAACCTATAACATTTGAAATAAATGTTTTAAATTAAATCCAAATATCTGTAATTATTGTTGAAGTAAAACAGAAAACAATATGCGCACTGAGAGTTTTGAACAGTGTTTATGGTAACAGGAGAAATATCTAGTCAGCCAAGGTCAGTCAAAGCAGATGCCAGCAGCAACCTGTACATCACTTCAGAAGTCATCAAGAGCAGATATAAGAAGCACATTGTGACACTTTTGAGTTACTAAAAAGCCACATAAGCTGTAGTGTTGAATGTGCAACCTAAGATTAGTGAAGGAGAGCCCACAAAGGAAAATTAAGTCAGGGAAAGTAGCAGATATGACAGAGATTTTGAGTACATTGGAGAAGAACCAATTCCTGGGAGGTATTCATCATGCTACGGAGAGACAGGCATATCCAACCTGACTAGAGATTAAGCATTCTATCTCATGTATGACAACAAAGGGGATATTCACACGTGCATGCAATGCTGAAGTATTAAGTTCCTGCTCTCATGTCATGAAAGTGCAGGATAGAGTGTTTGATAAATGATCATGCAGAGTAGTATAAAGTAACAAAGTGGATGAGCAGTTTGGATTCAGATGAGGGTGCAGTAAAAGGGACATCAGTGAGACAGGTAGAAAAAGATGAAGAAAGAGATCAAGTGGGCAGTCCTAGAATTGACAAAGGCATATGACATAGTCCCAGGAAAGCTAATTTGGGCAGTCCTACATTGGTTCGTTCTAAGACCTGTAATCATTAGCAAAATTCATGCAGTACATGGACTGAAGGACACAAGCATGGACAGTGTTCATGCTCACAGTTCATTTCCCAGGGGGAATGGGTTTGTACCAAAGCTTACCTCAGAGCCCATACATGTTCATAGCAGTGATGGACTGCATGAGCAAATAGACTGGAGGGATAGATCAACACAGATGTTGTATACAGATTATACATCCCTACAAACAAACTCTGAGGAACTTCAGCAATTATAGGGAATATGGATGCAAAACGTAATGCATGTGAGATTAAACTGAGTGCAAGCAAGACAGTGGTCATGGCAGCAACTGGAGGAAGTCATAAGAAACTGATAATTGAGCTATAAGGGAAATGGTGGAACAGGTTAATAGCTTCATATATCTGAGAGATTGGTTGAGGAGAAGGAAAATCTGAATGAGGAGGACAAAGCTATAATTAGAGGTGGTAGAGACAACTGGCAAAGCTTTTCAGGGGTACAGGAGTAATGTTTGACAGAAAAATGCCAATCAAATTTAAAACAAAGGTGTACAAAATCATGGCATGATCAATACTACTGTGTTCATGGTGTGATCAGTACTACTGTGATCATGGTGTGATCAGTACTACTGTGATCACAGTGTGATCAGTACTACGGTGATCATGGTGTGATCAGTACTACTGTGATCACAGTGTGATCAGTACTACTGTGTTCGTGGTGTGATCAGTACTACTGTGATCACAGTGTGATCAATACTACTGTGTTCATGGTGTGATCAGTACTATAGTCTTCATGGTGTGATCAGTACTACTGTGATTATGGTGTGATCAGTACTACTGTGATCACGATGTGATCAGTACTACTGTGATTATGGTGTGATCAGTACTACTGTGTTCATGGTATGATCAGTACTGCTGTGATCACAGTGTGATCAGTACTACTGTGTTCATGGTGTGATCAGTACTACAGTCTTCATGGTGTAATCAGTACTACTGTGATTATGGTGTGATCAGTACTACTGTGATCACAGTGTGATCAGTACTACTGTGATTATGGTGCAATCAGTACTACTGTGTTCGTGGTGTGATCAGTACTACTGTGATCACGGTGTGATCAGTACTACTGTGTTCATGGTGTGATCAGTACTACTGTGATTATGGTGTGATCAGTACTGTTGTGATTATGGTGTGATCAGTACTACTGTGATTATGGTGCGATCAGTACTGTGTTCATGGTGTGATCAGTACTACTGTGATCATGGTGTGATCAGTACTACTGTGATCACAGTGTGATCAGTACTACTGTGTTCACGGTGTGATCAGTACTACTGTGATTATGGTGTGATCAGTACTACTATGTTCATGGTGTGATCGGTACTACTGTGTTCATGGTGTTTTCAGTACTATTGTGATTATGGTGTGGTCAGTACTACTGTGATCATGGTGTGATCAGTACTACTGTGATCACGGTGTGATCAGTACTACTGTGTTCATGGTGTGATCAGTACTACTGTGATTATGGTGTGGTCAGTACTACTGTGATCACAGTGTGATCAGTACCACTGTGTTCACGGTGTGATCAGTACTACTGTGTTCATGGTGTGATCAGTACTACTGTGATTATGGTGTGGTCAGTACTACTGTGATCACGGTGTGATCAGTACTACTGTGATCACGGTGTGATCAGTACTACTGTGATTATGGTGTACTACTGTGTTCACGGTGTGATCAGTACTACTGTGATCATGGTGTGATCAGTACTACTGTGTTCACGGTGTGATCAGTACTACTGTGATCATAGTGTGATCAGTACTACTATGTTCATGGTGTGATCGGTACTACTGTGTTCATGGTGTGATCAATACTACTATGATCACAGTGTGATCAGTACTACTGTGATTATGGTGTGATCAGTAATACTGTGTTCATGGTGTGATCAGTACTACTGTGATCATGGTGTGATCAGTACTACTGTGTTCGCGGTGTGAGCAGTACTACTGTGATTATGGTGTGGTCAGTACTACTGTGATCACGGTGTGATCAGTACAACTGTGTTCACAGTGTGATCAGTACTACTGTGTTCACGGTGTGATCAGTACTACTGTGACCATGGTGTGATCAGTACTACTGTGACCATGGTGTGATCGGTACTACTGTGTTCATGGTGTGATCAGTACTACTGTGATCATGGTGTGATCAGTACTGCTGTGATCACGGTGTGATCAGTACTACTGTGATCACAGTGTGATTAGTACTACTGTGTTCACGGTGTGATCAGTACTACTGTGATCACGGTGTGATCAGTACTACTGTGTTCATGGAGTGATCAGTACTACTGTGATCACGGTGCGGTCAGTACTACTGTGTTCATGGTGTGCTCAGTACTACTGTGATTATGGTGTGATCAGTACTACTGTGATCACGGTGTGATCAGTACTGCTGTGATCACGGTGTGATCAGTACTACTGTGATCACAGTGTGATCAGTACTACTGTGTTCATGGTGTGATCAGTACTACTGTGATTATGGTGTGATCAGTACTACTGTGATCACGGTGTGATCATTACTACTGTGATTATGGTGTGATCAGTACTACAGTGTTCATGGTGTAATCAGTAGTACTGTGATCACGGTGTGGTCAGTACTACTGTGTTCACGGTGTGATCAGTACTACTGTGATTATGGTGTGGTCAGTACTACTGTGTTCACGGTGTGATCAGTACTACTGTGTTCATGGTGTGATCAGTACTACTGTGATTATGGAGTGATCAGTACTACTGTGTTCATGGTGTGATCAGTACTACTGTGATTATGGTGTGATCAGTACTACTGTGTTCACGATGTGATCAGTACTACTGTTTTCATGGTGTGATCAGTACTACTGTGATTATGGTGTGATCAGTACTACTGTGTTCACAGTGTGATCAGTACTACTGTGATCATGGTGTGATCAGTACTACTGTGTTCACGGTGTGATCAGTACTACTTTGATCATGGTGTGATCAGTACTACTATGTTCATGGTGTGATCGGTACTACTGTGTTCATGGTGTGATCAATACTACTGATCACAGTGTGATCAGTACTACTGTGATTATGGTGTGATCAGTACTACTGTGTTCACGGTGTGATCAGTACTACTGTGATTATGGTGTGATCAGTACTACCGTGTGATCAGTACTGTGATCATGGTGTGATCAGTACTACAGTGTTCACGGTGTGATCAGTACTACTGTGATCATGTTGTGATCAGTACTACTGTGTTCACGGTGTGATCAGTACTACTGTGATTATGGTGTGGTCAGTACTACTGTGATCACAGTGTGATCAGTACTACTGTGTTCACGGTGTGATCAGTACTACTGTGATCATGGTGTGATCAGTACTACTGTGATCACGGTGTGATCAGTACTACTGTGATCATGGTGTGATCAGTACTACTGTGTTCACGGTGTGATCAGTACTACTGTGATCATGGTGTGATCAGTACTACTATGTTCATGGTGTGATCGGTACTACTGTGTTCATGGTGTGATCAATACTACTATGATCACAGTGTGATCAGTACTACTGTGATTATGGTGTGATCAGTAATACTGTGTTCATGGTGTGATCAGTACTACTGTGATCATGGTGTGATCAGTACTACTGTGATCACGGTGTGATCAGTACTACTGTGATTATGTGTGGTCAGTACTACTGTGATCACGGTGTGATCAGTACTACTGTGTTCACAGTGTGATCAGTACTACTGTGTTCACGGTGTGATCAGTACTACTGTGATCATAGTGTGATCAGTACTACTATGTTCATGGTGTGATCGGTACTACTGTGTTCATGGTGTGATCAATACTACTATGATCACAGTGTGATCAGTACTACTGTGATTATGGTGTGATCAGTAATACTGTGTTCATTGTGTGATCAGTACTACTGTGATCATGGTGTGATCAGTACTGCTGTGATCACGGTGTGATCAGTACTACTGTGATCACAGTGTGATCAGTACTACTGTGTTCACGGTGTGATCAGTACTACTGTGATCACGGTGTGATCAGTACTACTGTGTTCATGGTGTGATCAGTACTACTGTGATCACGGCGTGGTCAGTACTACTGTGTTCATGGTGTGCTCAGTACTACTGTGATTATGGTGTGATCAGTACTACTGTGATCACGGTGTGATCAGTACTGCTGTGATCACGGTGTGATCAGTACTACTGTGATCACAGTGTGATCAGTACTACTGTGTTCACGGTGTGATCAGTACTACTGTGATTATGGTGTGATCAGTACTACTGTGATCACGGTGTGATCATTACTACTGTGATTATGGTGTGATCAGTACTACAGTGTTCATGGTGTAATCAGTAGTACTGTGATCACGGTGTGGTCAGTACTACTGTGTTCACGGTGTGATCAGTACTACTGTGATTATGGTGTGGTCAGTACTACTGTGTTCACGGTGTGATCAGTACTACTGTGTTCATGGTGTGATCAGTACTACTGTGATTATAGTGTGGTCAGTACTACTGTGTTCATGGTGTGATCAGTACTACTGTGATTATGGTGTGATCAGTACTACTGTGTTCACGATGTGATCAGTACTACTGTTTTCATGGTGTGATCAGTACTACTGTGATTATGGTGTGATCAGTACTACTGTGTTCACAGTGTGATCAGTACTACTGTGATCATGGTGTGATCAGTACTACTGTGTTCACGGTGTGATCAGTACTACTTTGATCATGGTGTGATCAGTACTACTATGTTCATGGTGTGATCGGTACTACTGTGTTCATGGTGTGATCAATACTACTGTGATCACAGTGTGATCAGTACTACTGTGATTATGGTGTGATCAGTACTACTGTGTTCACGGTGTGATCAGTACTACTGTGATCATGGTGTGATCAGTACTACAGTGTTCACGGTGTGATCAGTACTACTGTGATCATGGTGTGATCAGTACTACTGTGTTCACGGTGTGATCAGTACTACAGTGTTCACGGTGTGATCAGTACTACTGTGATCATGGTGTGATCAGTACTACTGTGTTCACGGTGTGATCAGTACTACTGTGATTATGGTGTGGTCAGTACTACTGTGATCACAGTGTGATCAGTACTACTGTGTTCACGGTGTGATCAGTACTACTGTGATCATGGTGTGATCAGTACTACTGTGATCACGGTGTGATCAGTACTACTGTGATCATGGTGTGATCAGTACTACTGTGATCACAGTGTGATCAGTACTACTGTGTTCACGGTGTGATCAGTACTACTGTGATTATGGTGTGATCAGTACTACTATGTTCATGGTGTGATCGGTACTACTGTGTTCATGGTGTTTTCAGTACTATTGTGATTATGGTGTGGTCAGTACTACTGTGATCACGGTGTGATCGTACTGTGATCACGGTGTGATCAGTACTACTGTGTTCATGGTGTGATCAGTACGACTGTGATTATGGTGTGGTCAGTACTACTGTGATTACAGTGTGATCAGTACCACTGTGTTCACGGTGTGGTCAGTACTACTGTGTTCATGGTGTGATCAGTACTACTGTGATTATGGTGTGGTCAGTACTACTGTGATCACGGTGTGATCAGTACTACTGTGATCACGGTGTGATCAGTACTACTGTGATTATGGTGTACTACTGTGTTCACGGTGTGATCAGTACTACTGTGATCATGGTGTGATCAGTACTACTGTGTTCACGGTGTGATCAGTACTACTGTGATCATAGTGTGATCAGTACTACTATGTTCATGGTGTGATCGGTACTACTGTGTTCATGGTGTGATCAATACTACTATGATCACAGTGTGATCAGTACTACTGTGATTATGGTGTGATCAGTAATACTGTGTTCATGGTGTGATCAGTACTACTGTGATCATGGTGTGATCAGTACTACTGTGTTTGCGGTGTGAGCAGTACTACTGTGATTATAGTGTGGTCAGTACTACTGTGATCACGGTGTGATCAGTACTACTGTGTTCACAGTGTGATCAGTACTACTGTGTTCACGGTGTGATCAGTACTACTGTGATCATATTGTGATCAGTACTACTATGTTCATGGTGTGATCGGTACTACTGTGTTCATGGTGTGATCAATACTACTATGATCACAGTGTGATCAGTACTACTGTGATTATGGTGTGATCAGTAATACTGTGTTCATTGTGTGATCAGTACTACTGTGATCATGGTGTGATCAGTACTGCTGTGATCACGGTGTGATCAGTACTACTGTGATCACAGTGTGATCAGTACTACTGTGTTCACGGTGTGATCAGTACTACTGTGATCACGGTGTGATCAGTACTACTGTGTTCATGGTGTGATCAGTACTACTGTGATCACGGTGTGGTCAGTACTACTGTGTTCATGGTGTGCTCAGTACTACTGTGATTATGGTGTGATCAGTACTACTGTGATCACGGTGTGATCAGTACTACTGTGATCACGGTGTGATCAGTACTACTGTGATCACAGTGTGATCAGTACTACTGTGTTCACGGTGTGATCAGTACTACTGTGATTATGGTGTGATCAGTACTACTGTGATCACGGTGTGATCATTACTACTGTGATTATGGTGTGATCAGTACTACTGTGTTCATGGTGTGATCAGTACTACTGTGATCACGGTGTGATCAGTACTACTGTGTTCACGGTGTGATCAGTACTACTGTGATTATGGTGTGGTCAGTACTACTGTGTTCACGGTGTGATCAGTACTACTGTGTTCATGGTGTGATCAGTACTACTGTGATTATGGTGTGATCAGTACTACTGTGTTCATGGTGTGATCAGTACTACTGTGATTATGGTGTGATCAGTACTACTGTGTTCACGGTGTGATCAGTACTACTGTTTTCATGGTGTGATCAGTACTACTGTGATTATGGTGTGATCAGTACTACTGTGTTCACAGTGTGATCAGTACTACTGTGATCATGGTGTGATCAGTACTACTGTGTTCATGGTGTGATCAGTACTACTGTGATCACAGTGTGATCAGTACTACTGTGTTCATGGTGTGATCAGTACTACAGTCTTCATGGTGTGATCAGTACTACTGTGATTATGGTGTGATCAGTACTACTGTGATCACGGTGTGATCAGTACTACTGTGATTATGGTGCGATCAGTACTACTGTGTTCATGGTGTGATCAGTACTACTGTGATCACGGTGTGATCAGTACTACTGTGTTCACGGTGTGATCAGTACTACTGTGATTATGGTGTGATCAGTACTATTGTGATTATGGTGCAATCTGTACTGTGTTCATGGTGTGATCAGTACTACTGTGATTATGGTGTGGTCAGAGCTACTGAGATCACAGTGTGATCAGTCTCACTGTGTTCACGGTGTGATCGGTACTACTGTGTTCATGGTGTGATCAGTACTACTGTGATTATGGTGTGGTCAGTACTACTGTGATCACGGTGTGATCAGTACTACTGTGATCACGGTGTGATCAGTACTACTGTGTTCACGGTGTGAGCAGTACTACTGTGATTATGGTGTGGTCAGTACTACTGTGATCACAGTGTGATCAGTACCACTGTGTTCACGGTGTGATCAGTACTACTGTGATCATGGTGTGATCAGTACTACTGTGATTATGGTGTGGTCAGTACTACTGTGTTCACGGTGTGATCAGTACTACTGTGATCATGGTGTGATCAGTACTACTGTGTTCACGGTGTGATCAGTACTACTGTGATCACGGTGTGATCAGTACTACTGTGTTTACGGTGTGATCAGTACTACTGTGATCACGGTGTGATCAGTACTACTGTGATCACGGTGTGATCAGTACTACTGTGTTTACGGTGTGATCAGTACTACTGTGATCATGGTGTGATCAGTACTACTGTGATCATGGTGTGATCAGTACTACTGTGATCACGGTGTGATCAGTACTACTGTGTTCGCGGTGTGAGCAGTACTACTGTGATTATGGTGTGGTCAGTACTACTGTGATCATGGTGTGATCAGTACTACTGTGTTCACAGTGTGATCAGTACTACTGTGTTCACGGTGTGATCAGTACTACTGTGATCATGGTGTGATCAGTACTACTGTGATCACAGTGTGATCAGTACTACTGTGTTCACGGTGTGATCAGTACTACTGTGATCATGGTGTGATCAGTACTACTATGTTCATGGTGTGATCGGTACTACTGTGTTCATGGTGTGATCAATACTACTGTGATCACAGTGTGATCAGTACTACTGTGATTATGGTGTGATCAGTAATACTGTGTTCATGGTGTGATCAGTACTACTGTGATCACGGTGTGATCAGTACTACTGTGATCATGGAGTGATCAGTACTACTGCGATCACAGTGTGATCAGTACTACTGTGTTCACCGTGTGATCAGTACTACTGTGATCACTGTGTGATCAGTACTACTGTGATCATGGTGTGATCAGTACTACTGTGATCACGGTGTGATCAGTACTACTGTGTTCGCGGTGTGAGCAGTACTACTGTGATTATGGTGTGGTCAGTACTACTGTGATCACGGTGTGATCAGTACTACTGTGTTCACAGTGTGATCAGTACTACTGTGTTCAGGGTGTGATCAGTACTACTGTGATTATGGTGTGATCAGTAATACTGTGTTCACAGCGTGATCAGTACTACTGTGATCACGGTGTGATCAGTACTACTGTGATCACGGTGTGATCAGTACTACTGTGTTCACGGTGTGATCAGTACTACTGTGATCATGGTGTGATCAGTACTACTATGTTCATGGTGTGATCGGTACTACTGTGTTCATGGTGTGATCAATACTACTGTGATCACAGTGTGATCAGTACTACTGTGATTATGGTGTGATCAGTAATACTGTGTTCATGGTGTGATCAGTACTACTGTGATCACGGTGTGATCAGTACTACTGTGATCATGGTGTGATCAGTACTACTGTGTTCACGGTGTGAACAGTACTACTGTGATCACGGTGTGATCAGTACTACTGTGTTCGCGGTGTGATCAGTACTACTGTGATCACGGTGTGATGAGTACTACTGTGTTCACGGTGTGCTCAGTACTACTGTGATTATGGTGTGATCAGTACTACTGTGATCACGGTGTGATCATTACTACTGTGATTATGGTGTGATCAGTACTACTGTGTTCATGGTGTGATCGGTACTACTGTGAGCATGGTGTGATCAGTACTACTGTGTTCACAGTGTGATCAGTACTACTGTGATTATGGTGTGGTCAGTACTACTGTGTTCATGGTGTGATCAGTACTACTGTGATCATGGTGTGATCAGTACTACTGTGATCATGGTGTGATCAGTACTACTGTGTTTATGGTGTGATCAGTACTACTGTGATCATGGTGTGATCAGTACTACTGTGATCATGGTTTGATCAGTACTACTGTGATCACGGTGTGATCAGTACTACTGTGTTCGCGGTGTGAGCAGTACTACTGTGATTATGGTGTGGTCAGTACTACTGTGATCACGGTGTGATCAGTACTACTGTGTTCACAGTGTGATCAGTACTACTGTGTTCACGGTGTGATCAGTACTACTGTGATCATAGTGTGATCAGTACTACGATGTTCATGGTGTGATCGGTACTACTGTGTTCATGGTGTGATCAATACTACTATGATCACAGTGTGATCAGTACTACTGTGATTATGGTGTGATCAGTAATACTGTGTTCATGGTGTGATCAGTACTACTGTGATCATGGTGTGATCAGTACTGCTGTGATCACGGTGTGATCAGTACTACTGTGATCACAGTGTGATCAGTACTACTGTGTTCACGGTGTGATCAGTACTACTGTGATCACGGTGTGATCAGTACTACTGTGTTCACGGTGTGATCAGTACTACTGTGATCACGGTGTGGTCAGTACTACTGTGTTCATGGTGTGCTCAGTACTACTGTGATTATGGTGTGATCAGTACTACTGTGATCACGGTGTGATCATTACTACTGTGATGATGGTGTGATCAGTACTACTGTGTTCATGGTGTGATCAGTAGTACTGTGATCACGGTGTGATCAGTACTACTGTGTTCACGGTGTGATCAGTACTACTGTGATTATGGTGTGGTCAGTACTACTGTGTTCACGGTGTGATCAGTACTACTGTGTTCATGGTGTGATCAGTACTACTGTGATTATGGTGTGATCAGTACTACTGTGTTCATGGTGTGATCAGTACTACTGTGATTATGGTGTGATCAGTACTACTGTGTTCACGGTGTGATCAGTACTACTGTTTTCATGGTGTGATCAGTACTACTGTGATTATGGTGTGATCAATACTACTGTGTTCACAGTGTGATCAGTACTACTGTGATCATGGTGTGATCAGTACTACTGTGTTCATGGTGTGATCAGTACTACTGTGATCACAGTGTGATCAGTACTACTGTGTTCATGGTGTGATCAGTACTACAGTCTTCATGGTGTGATCAGTACTACTGTGTTCACGGTGTGATCAGTACTACTGTGATCATGGTGTGATCAGTACTACTGTGTTCACGGTGTGATCAGTACTACTGTGATCACGGTGTGATCAGTACTACTGTGTTTACGGTGTGATCAGTACTACTGTGATCACGGTGTGATCAGTACTACTGTGATCATGGTGTGGTCAGTACTACTGTGATCACGGTGTGATCAGTACTACTGTGTTCACGGTGTGAGCAGTACTACTGTGATTATGGTGTGGTCAGTACTACTCTGATCACAGTGTGATCAGTACTACTGTGTTCACAGTGTGATCAGTACTACTGTGTTCACGGTGTGATCAGTACTACTTTGATTATGGTGTGATCAGTAATACTGTGTTCACAGTGTGATCAGTACTACTGTGATCACGGTGTGATCAGTACTACTGTGTTCACGGTGTGATCAGTACTACTGTGATCATGGTGTGATCAGTACTACTATGTTCATGGTGTGATCAGTACTACTGTGTTCATGGTGTGATCAATACTACTGTGATCACAGTGTGATCAGTACTACTGTGATTATGGTGTGATCAGTAATACTGTGTTCATGGTGTGATCAGTACTACTGTGATCACGGTGTGATCAGTACTACTGTGATCATGGTGTGATCAGTACTACTGTGTTCACGGTGTGATCAGTACTACTGTGATCATGGTGTGATCAGTACTACAGTGTTCACGGTGTGATCAGTACTACTGTGATCATGGTGTGATCAGTACTACTGTGTTCACGGTGTGATCAGTACTACAGTGTTCACGGTGTGATCAGTACTACTGTGATCATGGTGTGATCAGTACTACTGTGTTCGCGGTGTGATCAGTACTACTGTGATTATGGTGTGGTCAGTACTACTGTGATCACAGTGTGATCAGTACCACTGTGTTCATGGTGTGATCAGTACTACTGTGTTCATGGTGTTTTCAGTACTACTGTGATTATGGTCTGGTCAGTACTACTGTGATCACGGTGTGATCAGTACTACTGTGATCACGGTGTGATCAGTACTACTGTGTTCATGGTGTGATCAGTACTACTGTGATTATGGTGTGGTCAGTACTACTGTGATCACAGTGTGATCAGTACCACTGTGTTCATGGTGTGATCAGTACTACTGTGATTATGGTGTGGTCAATACTACTATGATCACAGTGTGATCAGTACTACTGTGATTATGGTGTGATCAGTAATACTGTGTTCATGGTGTGATCAGTACTACTGTGATCATGGTGTGATCAGTACTACTGTGTTCGCGGTGTGAGCAGTACTACTGTGATTATGGTGTGGTCAGTACTACTGTGATCACGGTGTGATCAGTACTACTGTGTTCACAGTGTGATCAGTACTACTGTGTTCACGGTGTGATCAGTACTACTGTGATCATAGTGTGATCAGTACTACTATGTTCATGGTGTGATCGGTACTACTGTGTTCATGGTGTGATCAATACTACTATGATCACAGTGTGATCAGTACTACTGTGATTATGGTGTGATCAGTAATACTGTGCTCATGGTGTGATCAGTATTACTGTGATCCTGGTGTGATCAGTACTGCTGTGATCACGGTGTGATCAGTACTACTGTGATCACAGTGTGATCAGTACTACTGTGTTCACGGTGTAATCAGTACTACTGTGATCACGGTGTGATCAGTACTCCTGTGTTCACGGTGTGATCAGTACTACTGTGATCACGGTGTGGTCAGTACTACTTTGTTCATGGTGTGCTCAGTACTACTGTGATTATGGTGTGATCAGTACTACTGTGATCATGGCGTGATCAGTACTGCTGTGATCACGGTGTGATCAGTAGTACTGTGATCACGGTGTGATCAGTACTACTGTGTTCACGGTGTGATCAGTACTACTGTGATTATGGTGTGGTCAGTACTACTGTGTTCACGGTGTGATCAGTACTACTGTGTTCATGGTGTGATCAGTACTACTGTGATTATGGTGTGATCAGTAGTACTGTGCTCATGGTGTGATCAGTACTACTGTGATTATGGTGTGACCAGTACCACTGTGTTCACAGTGTGATCAGTACTACTGTGATCATGGTGTGATCAGTACTACTGTGTTCATGGTGTGATCAGTACTACTGTGATCACAGTGTGATCAGTACTACTGTGTTCATGGTGTGATCAGTACTACTGTGATCACAGTGTGATCAGTACTACTGTGTTCATGGTGTGATCAGTACTACAGTCTTCATGGTGTGATCAGTACTACTGTGATTATGGTGTGATCTGTACTACTGTGATCACGGTGTGATCAGTACTACTGTGATCACGGTGTGATCAGTACTACTGTGTTCACGGTGTGATCAGTACTACTGTGATTATGGTGTGATCAGTACTATTGTGATTATGGTGCGATCAGTACTGTGTTCATGGTGTGATCAGTACTACTGTGATTATGGTGTGGTCAGCACTACTGTGATCACAGTGTGATCAGTACCACTGTGTTCACGGTGTGATCAGTACTACTGTGTTCATGGTGTGATCAGTACTACTGTGATTGTGGTGTGGTCAGTACTACTGTGATCACGGTGTGATCATTACTACTGTAATCACGGTGTGATCAGTACTACTGTGTTCATGGTGTGATCAGTACTACTCTGATTATGGTGTGGTCAGTACTACTGTGATCACAGTGTGATCAGTACCACTGTGTTCATGGTGTGATCAGTACTACTGTGATCATGGTGTGATCAGAACAACTGTGATTATGGTGTGGTCAGTACTACTGTGTTCACGGTGTGATCAGTACTACTGTGATCATGGTGTGATCAGTACTACTGTGTTCACGGTGTGATCAGTACTACTGTGTTTACGGTGTGATCAGTACTACTGTGATCACGGTGTGATCAGTACTACTGTGTTCACGGTGTGATCAGTACTACTGTGATCATGGTGTGATCAGTACTACTATGTTCATGGTGTGATCGGTACTACTGTGTTCATGGTGTGATCAATACTACTGTGATCACAATGTGATCAGTACTACTGTGATTATGGTGTGATCAGTAATACTGTGTTCATGGTGTGATCAGTACTACTGTGATCACGGTGTGATCAGTACTACTGTGATCATGGTGTGATCAGTACTACTGTGATCACAGTGTGATCAGTACTACTGTGTTCACGGTGTGAACAGTACTACTTTGATCACGGTGTGATCAGTACTACTGTGTTCACGGTGTGATCAGTACTACTGTGATCACGGTGTGATCAGTACTACTGTGCTCACGGTGTGCTCAGTACTACTGTGATTATGGCGTGATCAGTACTAATGTGATCACGGTGTGGTCATTACTACTGTGATTATGGTGTGATCAGTACTACTGTGTTCATGGTGTGATCGGTACTACTGTGAGCATGGTGTGATCAGTACTACTGTGTTCACAGTGTGATCAGTACTACTGTGATTATGGTGTGGTCAGTACTACTGTGTTCATGGTGTGATCAGTACTACTGTGATCATGGTGTGATCAGTACTACTGTGATCATGGTGTGATCAGTACTACTGTGTTTACGGTGTGATCAGTACTACTGTGATCACGGTGTGATCAGTACTACTGTGATCATGGTGTGATCAGTACTACTGTGATCACGGTGTGATCAGTACTACTGTGTTCACGGTGTGAGCAGTACTACTGTGATTATGGTGTGGTCAGTACTACTGTGATCACGGTGTGATCAGTACTACTGTGTTCACAGTGTGATCAGTACTACTGTGTTCACGGTGTGATCAGTACTACTGTGATCATAGTGTGATCAGTACTACTATGTTCATGGTGTGATCGGTACTACTGTGTTCATGGTGTGATCAATACTACTATGATCACAGTGTGATCAGTACTACTGTGATTATGGTGTGATCAGTAATACTGTGTTCATGGTGTGATCAGTACTACTGTGATCATGGTGTGATCAGTACTGCTGTGATCACGGTGTGATCAGTACTACTGTGATCACAGTGTGATCAGTACTACTGTGTTCACGGTGTGATCAGTACTACTGTGATCACGGTGTGATCAGTACTACTGTGTTCACGGTGTGATCAGTACTACTGTGATCACGGTGTGGTCAGTACTACTGTGTTCATGGTGTGCTCAGTACTACTGTGATTATGGTGTGATCAGTACTACTGTGATCACGGTGTGATCATTACTACTGTGATGATGGTGTGATCAGTACTACTGTGTTCATGGTGTGATCAGTAGTACTGTGATCACGGTGTGATCAGTACTACTGTGTTCACGGTGTGATCAGTACTACTGTGATTATGGTGTGGTCAGTACTACTGTGTTCACGGTGTGAATAGTACTACTGTGTTCATGGTGTGATCAGTACTACTGTGATTATGGTGTGATCAGTACTACTGTGTTCATGGTGTGATCAGTACTACTGTGATTATGGTGTGATCAGTACTACTGTGTTCACGGTGTGATCAGTACTACTGTTTTCATGGTGTGATCAGTACTACTGTGATTATGGTGTGATCAGTACTACTGTGTTCACGGTGTGATCAGTACTACTGTGATCATGGTGTGATCAGTACTACTGTGTTCATGGTGTGATCAGTACTACTGTGATCACAGTGTGATCACTACGTTGTTCATGGTGTGATCAGTACTACAGTCTTCATGGTGTTATCAGTACTACTGTGTTCACGGTGTGATCAGTACTACTGTGATCATGGTGATCAGTACTACTGTGTTCACGGTGTGATCAGTACTACTGTGATCACGGTGTGATCAGTACTACTGTGTTTACGGTGTGATCAGTACTACTGTGATCACGGTGTGATCAGTACTACTGTGATCATGGTGTGGTCAGTACTACTGTGATCACGGTGTGATCAGTACTACTGTGTTCACGGTGTGAGCAGTACTACTGTGATTATGGTGTGGTCAGTACTACTGTGATCACGGTGTGATCAGTACTACTGTGTTCACAGTGTGATCAGTACTACTGTGTTCACGGTGTGATCAGTACTACTGTGATTATGGTGTGATCAGTAATACTGTGTTCACAGTGTGATCAGTACTACTGTGATCACGGTGTGATCAGTACTACTGTGATCATGGTGTGATCAGTACTACTGTGATCACAGTGTGATCAGTACTACTGTGTTCACGGTGTGATCAGTACTACTGTGATCATGGTGTGATCAGTACTACTATGTTCATGGTGTGATCAGTACTACTGTGTTCATGGTGTGATCAATACTACTGTGATCACAATGTGATCAGTACTACTGTGATTATGGTGTGATCAGTAATACTGTGTTCATGGTGCGATCAGTACTACTGTGATCACGGTGTGATCAGTACTACTGTGATCATGGTGTGATCAGTACTACTGTGTTCACGGTGTGATCAGTACTACTGTGATCATGGTGTGATCAGTACTACAGTGTTCACGGTGTGATCAGTACTACTGTGATCATGGTGTGATCAGTACTACTGTGTTCACGGTGTGATCAGTACTACTGTGTTCACGGTGTGATCAGTACTACTGTGATCATGGTGTGATCAGTACTACAGTGTTCACGGTGTGATCAGTACTACTGTGATTATGGTGTGGTCAATACTACTGTGATCACAGTGTGATCAGTACCACTGTGTTCACGGTGTGATCAGTACTACTGTGTTCATGGTGTTTTCAGTACTACTGTGATTATGGTATGGTCAGTACTACTGTGATCACGGTGTGATCAGTACTACTGTGATCACGGTGTGATCAGTACTACTGTGTTCATGGTGTGATCAGTACTACTGTGATTATGGTGTGGTCAGTACTACTGTGATCACAGTGTGATCAGTACCACTGTGTTCACGGTGTGATCAGTACTACTGTGTTCATGGTGTGATCAGTACTACTGTGATTATGGTGTGGTCAATACTACTATGATCACAGTGTGATCAGTACTACTGTGATTATGGTGTGATCAGTAATATTGTGTTCATGGTGTGATCAGTACTACTGTGATCATGGTGTGATCAGTACTACTGTGTTCGCGGTGTGAGCAGTACTACTGTGATTATGGTGTGGTCAGTACTACTGTGATCACGGTGTGATCAGTACTACTGTGTTCACAGTGTGATCAGTACTACTGTGTTCATGGTGTGATCAGTACTACTGTGATCATAGTGTGATCAGTACTACTATGTTCATGGTGTGATCGGTACTACTGTGTTCATGGTGTGATCAATACTACTATGATCACAGTGTGATCAGTACTACTGTGATTATGGTGTGATCAGTAATACTGTGCTCATGGTGTGATCAGTACTACTGTGATCCTGGTGTGATCAGTACTGCTGTGATCACGGTGTGATCAGTACTACTGTGATCACAGTGTGATCAGTACTACTGTGTTCACGGTAATCAGTACTACTGTGATCACGGTGATCAGTACTCCTGTGTTCACGGTGTGATCAGTACTACTGTGATCACGGTGTGGTCAGTACTACTTTGTTCATGGTGTGCTCAGTACTACTGTGATTATGGTGTGATCAGTACTACTGTGATCATGGCGTGATCAGTACTGCTGTGATCACGGTGTGATCAGTAGTACTGTGATCACGGTGTGATCAGTACTACTGTGTTCACGGTGTGATCAGTACTACTGTGATTATGGTGTGGTCAGTACTACTGTGTTCACGGTGTGATCAGTACTACTGTGTTCATGGTGTGATCAGTACTACTGTGATTATGGAGTGATCAGTACTGTGCTCATGGTGTGATCAGTACTACTGTGATTATGGTGTGACCAGTACCACTGTGTTCACAGTGTGATCAGTACTACTGTGATCATGGTGTGATCAGTACTACTGTGTTCATGGTGTGATCAGTACTACTGTGATCACAGTGTGATCAGTACTACTGTGTTCATGGTGTGATCAGTACTACAGTCTTCATGGTGTGATCAGTACTACTGTGATTATGGTGTGATCAGTACTACTGTGATCAGTACTACTGTGATTATGGTGCGATCAGTACTACTGTGTTCGTGGTGTGATCAGTACTACTGTGATCACGGTGTGATCAGTACTACTGTGTTCACGGTGTGATCAGTACTACTGTGATTATGGTGTGATCAGTACTATTGTGATTATGGTGCGATCAGTACTGTGTTCATGGTGTGATCAGTACTACTGTGATTATGGTGTGGTCAGTACTACTGTGATCACAGTGTGATCAGTACCACTGTGTTCACGGTGTGATCAGTACTACTGTGTTCATGGTGTGATCAGTACTACTGTGATTGTGGTGTGGTCAGTACTACTGTGATCACGGTGTGATCATTACTACTGTAATCACGGTGTGATCAGTACTACTGTGTTCATGGTGTGATCAGTACTACTCTTATGGTTATTGGTCAGTACTACTGTGATCACGTGATCAGTACCACTGTGTTCATGGTGTGATCAGTACTACTATGATCATGGTGTGATCAGTACAACTGTGATTATGGTGTGGTCAGTACTACTGTGTTCACGGTGTGATCAGTACTACTGTGATCATGGTGTGATCAGTACTACTGTGTTCACGGTGTGATCAGTACTACTGTGTTTACGGTGTGATCAGTACTACTGTGATCACGGTGTGATCAGTACTACTGTGATCATGGTGTGATCAGTACTACTGTGTTCACAGTGTGATCAGTATTACTGTGTTCACGGTGTGATCAGTACTACTGTGATTATGGTGTGATCAGTAATACTATGTTCACAGTGTGATCAGTACTACTGTGATCACGGTGTGATCAGTACTACTGTGATCATGGTGTGATCAGTACTACTGTGATCACGGTGTGATCAGTACTACTGTGTTCACGGTGTGATCAGTACTACTGTGATCATGGTGTGATCAGTACTACTATGTTCATGGTGTGATCGGTACTACTGTGTTCATGGTTTGATCAATACTAATGTGATCACAGTGTGATCAATACTACTGTGATTATGGTGTGATCAGTAATACTGTGTTCATGGTGTGATCAGTACTACTGTGATCACGGTGTGATCAGTACTACTGTGATCATGGTGTGATCAGTACTACTGTGATCACAGTGTGATCAGTACTACTGTGTTTACCGTGTGATCAGTACTACTGTGATCACCGTGTGATCAGTACTACTGTGATCATGGTGTGATCAGTACTACTGTGATCACAGTGTGATCAGTACTACTGTGTTCAGGGTGTGATCAGTACTACTGTGATTATGGTGTGATCAGTAATACTGTGTTCACAGCATGATCAGTACTACTGTGATCACGGTGTGATCAGTACTACTGTGTTCACGGTGTGATCAGTACTACTGTGATCATGGTGTTATCAGTACTACTATGTTCATGGTGTGATCGGTACTACTGTGTTCATGGTGTGATCAATACTACTGTGATCACAGTGTGATCAGTACTACTGTGATTATGGTGTGATCAGTAATACTGTGTTCATGGTGTGATCAGTACTACTGTGATCACGGTGTGATCAGTACTACTGTGATCATGGTGTGATCAGTACTACTGTGATCACAGTGTGATCAGTACTACTGTGTTCACGGTGTGAACAGTACTACTGTGATCGCGGTGTGATCAGTACTACTGTGTTCATGGTGTGATCAGTACTACTGTGATCACGGTGTGATCAGTACTACTGTGTTCATGGTTTGCTCAGTACTACTGTGATTATGGTGTGATCAGTACTACTGTGATCACGGTGTGATCATTACTACTGTGATTATGGTGTGATCAGTACTACTGTGTTCGTGGTGTGATCGGTACTACTGTGAGCACAGTGTGATCAGTACTACTGTGTTCACAGTGTGATCAGTACTACTGTGATCATGGTGTGATCAGTACTACTGTGTTCACGGTGTGATCAGTACTACTGTGATCACGGTGTGATCAGTACTACTGTGTTTACGGTGTGATCAGTACTACTGTGATCACGGTGTGATCAGTACTACTGTGATCACGGTGTGATCAGTACTACTGTGTTTACGGTGTGATCAGTACTACTGTGATCACGGTGTGATCAGTACTACTGTGATCACGGTGTGATCAGTACTACTGTGTTCGCGGTGTGAGCAGTACTACTGTGATTATGGTGTGGTCAGTACTACTGTGATCATGGTGTGATCAGTACTACTGTGTTCACAGTGTGATCAGTACTACTGTGTTCACGGTGTGATCAGTACTACTGTGATTATGGTGTGATCAGTAATACTATGTTCACAGTGTGATCAGTACTACTGTGATCATGGTGTGATCAGTACTACTGTGATCATGGTGTGATCAGTACTACTGTGTTCACGGTGTGATCAGTACTACTGTGATCATGGTGTGATCAGTACTACTATGTTCATGGTGTGATCGGTACTACTGTGTTCATGGTTTGATCAATACTAATGTGATCACAGTGTGATCAATACTACTGTGATTATGGTGTGATCAGTAATACTGTGTTCATGGTGTGATCAGTACTACTGTGATCACAGTGTGATCAGTACTACTGTGATCATGGAGTGATCAGTACTACTGCGATCACAGTGTGATCAGTACTACTGTGTTCACCGTGTGATCAGTACTACTGTGATCACTGTGTGATCAGTACTACTGTGATCATGGTGTGATCAGTACTACTGTGATCACGGTGTGATCAGTACTACTGTGTTTGCGGTGTGAGCAGTACTACTGTGATTATGGTGTGGTCAGTACTACTGTGATCACGGTGTGATCAGTACTACTGTGTTCACAGTGTGATCAGTACTACTGTGTTCAGGGTGTGATCAGTACTACTGTGATTATGGTGTGATCAGTAATACTGTGTTCACAGCGTGATCAGTACTACTGTGATCACGGTGTGATCAGTACTACTGTGTTCATGGTGTGATCAGTACTACTGTGATCATGGTGTGATCAGTACTACTATGTTCATGGTGTGATCGGTACTACTGTGTTCATGGTGTGATCAATACTACTGTGATCACAGTGTGATCAGTACTACTGTGATTATGGTGTGATCAGTAATACTACTGTGTTCATGGTGTGATCAGTACTACTGTGATCACGGTGTGATCAGTACTACTGTGATCATGGTGTGATCAGTACTACTGTGATCACAGTGTGATCAGTACTACTGTGTTCACGGTGTGAACAGTACTACTGTGATCACGGTGTGATCAGTACTACTGTGTTCATGGTGTGATCAGTACTACTGTGATCACGGTGTGATCAGTACTACTGTGTTCATGGTTTGCTCAGTACTACTGTGATTATGGTGTGATCAGTACTACTGTGATCACGGTGTGATCATTACTACTGTGATTATGGTGTGATCAGTACTACTGTGTTCATGGTGTGATCGGTACTACTGTGAGCACAGTGTGATCAGTACTACTGTGTTCACAGTGTGATCAGTACTACTGTGATTATGGTGTGGTCAGTACTACTGTGTTCATGGTGTGATCAGTACTACTGTGATCATGGTGTGATCAGTACTACTGTGCTGATGATGTGATCAGTACTAATGTGGTTATGGTGTGGTCAGTACTACTGTGATCACGGTGTGATCAGTAGTACTGTGATCACCGTGTAATCAGTACTACTGTGTTCACGGTGTGATCAGTACTACTGTGATTATGGTGTGGTCAGTACTACTGTGTTCACGGTGTGATCAGTACTACTGTGTTCATGGTGTGATCAGTACTACTGTGATTATGGTGTAATCAGTACTACTGTGTTCATGATGTGATCAGTACTACTGTGATTATGGTGTGATCAGTACTACTGTGTTCACGGTGTGATCGGTACTACTGTTTTCATGGTGTGATCAGTACTACTGTGATTATGGTGTGATCAGTACTACTGTGTTCACAGTGTGATCAGTACTACTGTGATCACGGTGTGATCAGTACTACTGTGTTCATGGTGTGATCAGTACTACTGTGATCACAGTGTGTTCAGTACTACTGTGCTCATGGTATGATCAGTACTACTGTGATTATGGTGTGATCAGTACTACTGTGTTCATGGTGTGATCAGTACTACTGTGATCATGGTGTGATCAGTACTACTGTGCTGATGATGTGATCAGTACTAATGTGGTTATGGTGTGGTCAGTACTACTGTGATCACGGTGTGATCAGTAGTACTGTGATCACCGTGTAATCAGTACTACTGTGTTCATGGTGTGATCAGTACTACTGTGATTATGGTGTGGTCAGTACTACTGTGTTCACGGTGTGATCAGTACTACTGTGTTCACAGTGTGATCAGTACTACTGTGATCACGGTGTGATCAGTACTACTGTGTTCATGGTGTGATCAGTACTACTGTGATCACAGTGTGATCAGTACTACTGTGCTCATGGTATGATCAGTACTACTGTGATTATGGTGTGATCAGTACTACTGTGATCACGGTGTGATCAGTACTACTGTGATCACGGTGTGATCAGTACTACTGTGTTCATGGTGTGATCAGTACTACTGTGATTATGGTGTGATCAGTACTACTGCGTTCACGGTGTGATCAGTACTACTGTTTTCATGGTGTGACAGTACTACTGTGATTATGGTGTGATCAGTACTACTGTGTTCACGGTGTGATCAGTACTACTGTGATCACGGTGTGATCAGTTCTACTGTGTTCATGGTGTGATCCGTACTACTGTCATCACAGTGTGAAAAGTACTACTGTGTTCATGGTGTGATCAGTACTACTGTGATTATGGTGTGATCAGTACTACTGTGTTCACGGTGTGATCAGTACTACTGTGATTATGATGTGATCAGTACTACTGTGTTCATGGTGTGATCAGTACTACTGTGTTCATGGTGTGATCAGTACTACTGTGATTATGGTGTGATCAGTACTACTGTGTTCACGGTGTGATCAGTACTACTGTGATTACAGTGTGATCAGTACTACTGTGATTACAGTGTGATCAGTACTACTGTGATTACAGTGTGATCAGTACTACTGTGATTATGGTGTGATCAGTACTACTGTGTAGTACAGAAGTCTGGCAATGAAGAGAGCAGCTGAGGAAGCTTGAGGTAATGGAGATGAAGTGCCAGAGCAGGGAGATAAGATACACAGTATGGGAGACAAAGGTAGCCACATTCACAAGGTAGCTCAAGGAGAACAATTTATGGTGGTTCACTCACCTGTGAAGGAATGCAGAAGATGATTAGGTAAAGCAGATTTGGGAGAGACAGGAACAAAGCAAGAGGAAACAAGGATATCCAATAAAGAGATGAATAAACTGCAAGACAGAAGACCTCTGACAATTGGGCATGACTGCAGAAGAAGGTAGGATAGAGACACTGAATCAAGAGAGGTGGCAACAGTTGATGTGACATCCCAACCCCATGTAAAAATGTTAAGAGGCTGGATAGCTGAGTTTTTGGCAGACAGGCCACCTGGTTTGAATTGTGTTTTACCTATGAAACCAAATTTAAAAGGGAGGAGGGCTTAATGCTGATTGGTTAATTGTTTGAATATAAACAGCCTTGTTTGATTTGGTTTCATGATCCTGATGAACGGAATACACAAAAGCGCTTGTGCTACTGTGATTTTTTTGTTTTATTAAAGTTTCATGGTTTTATAACTTTCAGCGTGGTAGTCTATGTGATGTTTTACCTTGGCATTTTGTTCCTGTCACTGTAGACCTTTAATTTTTTTGGGCCTTTTTATTGTTCATTATTCTTAAAACTGATTTATTGAACACTAAGCGTGTATATATAAACCAAAAGTGTGTGTGTGTGTGTGTGTGTGTGTGTGTGTGTGTGTGTGTGTGTGTGTGTGTGTGTGTGTGTAAAAAGAGGGAGGGAGGTGTCTGTCAACTGTTCAGATTTTTGCCTCATATTTTTAGTCTTTTCCTTATAAAATTTTATTGTGACAAATCTGTGAGGACAGAATTCAATGAATAATGGCAGGCATTTGAGTTTCAGAATTCATATCCTTCAGAAAATTCACAATAGCAATACCTTTTATTTTAACAACTTTATAAGTTTTTGATAGCAATATTTGAAGTTTGTCCCTATTTTTTGGACTCTGTCCTACCATTACTTTTGGTTTTGCCCTGATTGTTGTGCTAAGAGGTTGAGAGGTATGGTGTGTGTGTGTGTGTGTGTGTGTGTGTGTGTGTGTGTGTGTGTGTGTGTGTGTGTGTGTGTGTTTAAGAGGGAGGGAGGGATATATGTGTGTGTGTGTGTGTGTGTGTGTGTGTGTGTGTGTGTGTGTGTGTGTGTGTGTGTGTGTTTGTAAAAGTGAGAGGTAGGTAGGTATGTGAGTGTGTAAGAGGGAGGGAGGTAAGCATGCGCTTCTTTTACTTTAGAAAAATGCATACTGACACACATTCTGTTATTTTGTCAGTGCCTCAAGTTAATAATACTAATGTATGAAAACTCTCTCCCATTATTTCTGGATTTGTCTCTGATTCTGTTGGGATTTGTCCCTTTTTGGTTGAGAGCTATGGGTAGGTGTGCGTGTGTGTGTGTGTGTGTGTGTGTGTGTGTGTGTGTGTGTGTGTGTGTAAAATTTAGGTAGATAGCATACCTCTCAACCGTCCAGATTTTTGCACATTGCCCAGATTTTTACCCCATATTTTTGGTCTGTCCCTCATAAAAAGGACTAAAGTTTCAGACTTCATATCCTTTACAAAAAATGCATACTAACATAAATTGAGTTATTTTAACAATTTTTCTAAGTGTATGAGAACAATATTTATAATCTGTATTTATTTAGGACTTTGTCCAGATTTCTTGCACTAAGAGGTTGAGGTGTCTGTGTGTGAAGGTGAAATGCCCTAGTTAGGGATAGCAGGTGATTAGTAGTTTGCTTACTGTATCTTAGTTGCAGAAAACAAGATCCTGAATCTTCTACCCCAGTTACCAAGCTGCATTTTTCAGGGAACTGAATTTCAGGTGCATTTTTCAAGAAATTGAGTTTCAAGTGCATTTTCAAGGAATTGTGAGCTTCAAGGGAAAGGAAGTTTGCTGCTCATGCTAACTCTGTTTACAATGTGCAACTGTTTTGCTTAGGAAATGGTATTACTATTGTTATATTGAGCTTAAAAGCAGTGTTAGCAGCACAAAAGGTAGCCTATTTGCCTTTTGATCCAGAAAGCTGTGGGTTCTACTCACAGAACATGTAAATGGATTGCTGACGACTGTGTTGTATTCTAACAGTGGGGTGGGGTGCTGCAGTCCTGACTATGTCCTCTTTTGGATGAGATGCGTAGTAACTATGACTTTGTTTTCAGTTTGTCGTTCATTCCCTATTGCAATATTACCAGCTTACCATTTTTTTCTCAAGGGCAGCAGGCACCTGAATTTGTAGATGAAACACTGAAATATAAAGTTGTTTGCTAGGAGCAACCTCTTCTTTAGTCACAGACCTCTTTAATGTGAAATTATTCAGATGACTTTTACTTCTGCAGAGATTGTGCCTATTGACTGATACTGGTGGATTGTAAAGGTAGAAGTTTGAGTGGCCTTTTATAGTTGAAATGTTCTGAATTGGGCAGCTGTTTTTCTTGTTATTGGTTCACATATTTTGCTTCATTGCTTACTGGAAAAATGTTCAAAACTATAACTTTAAAACATGCTCTAACAAGTGATGCTGTATTATGAAAGGGATATAATTTAATAGAACCATGTAGGTGAATCAATATACTCTTGCATTTTTACATGATCCTAAAAATGTGTGCAAGGGGCCTATGATTTGAAAACAGCCCACACATAAACCTAATATGCCACTGACCAAATGCATTTTCTTTGAATGTGGGTTTCAAAGCTGTTTCAGTGAATGTGAGTTTCAAGGGCAGATACATTTTAATGTTAAGTCTGTTTTCTCTGTGAGACTGTTGCTTTCTTTAGCAAATGTCTATCAGTGTGCTATAGTGTGCCATATAGTGTGCCATAATGCCTTTTTTAGGCAAGGCTCAAAAGACAAATCCACCTCCATAGGTATCACAAGGGATAAGAAACTAACAGTAATGCTACTCAGTGCCAAAAGTCTAAACCTCAAGATGCACGCACTCGAAACTCTCCTTAGCATGGAGAACATCGATATCTGTGCAGTAACAGAAACCTGGTTCAAGGCTCCCGAGAGCACCCCAGCACTACCAGGTTATACCTCATACCATGCTTTTCGGCCCCAAAACTTGGACCAAACCACAAAAGGAGGGAGAGTATCAATATTCGTTAAAGATACCCACACCTCCAGGTTGGTGGCACAGCACGAAGCATCAGAGACTATCCATGTGCAACTAACAGTGGGTAAAACTGCCTTCCAGTTTATAGCCTGCTACAGACCACCCTCCCAAACCCAGGAACCCCACTCGGCCTTCCTGAGAACACTGGAAAATATGAAGGTCTCTCCAAACACCATTATATTGGGTGACTTCAACTACCCAAACATAGACTGGGAGCATTACTCTAGCTCCAACACCCTAGCCCAAAGGTTCCTAGAATTTATAAACTTAAATGCTATGGAACAACTTACCACTCCCACAAGAGGGGAAAACATACTGGACCTGATCATCACCAACATGGGGACTCTATGCTCCAGACCAGAAGTGTATCCCTCACTGGTAAGATCAGACCATAAACTAATCTCACTGGATATTCACATCCCGACCCCACCTCCTGCCCAGAAAACCACAGTGAAAAACTTCTCTAAAGTAAATTTCACACTCCTCAAAACCGAGGTGGAATCCTTCAAAGCCCCTGGGCCTGTGGAAAATACGGCCCAGACCGCAGAATCTTTTATAAACGCATTCTGTGAACACCTTCAGGAATGCATGGATCATGCAATCCCAAATAAAACCAAGACCCAATCCTCCAAAGGCAGACATCCTGTCTGGTGGACCCCAGCTATAAAACTATACAACAGAAGGAGGAAGCTACTACATGACAGAGCAAAATCCCAAAAAGGGAAGGCATCTCTGATCAGCATTAGCAAAAAACTACGGGCACTCATAAAATCGTCTAAGGCCAGCTTCGAGAGAAAAATTGCACAGGACACTAAGGATACTCACAAGGCTTTCTTTAGTTATGTTAGGAACCTGAGTGGGAATTCCCAGATATGCTCAGAATTAGTCCAAAATGACAAAAAATACACCGAACCCACAGACATTGCCAACATCCTAGCTGACAGGTTCAGCGCAAACTCCCCCCCCACCAAAAGGGCAAATATCTATCCCAGCAGAGTGCTGCCCCCCTGACATCTCAGATGCTCAGGTAAGAGCCGCCCTCTCCTAAGCAAAAAACACAGCATCAATGGGACCAGACGGTGTCCCGGGCTGCATCCTACATGAACTCCAAGAAGAGCTAAACCCAAACATAAAACTACTGTTCAATCTCAGCCTTACTACAGGATATGTACCCAAAGAGTGGCATACAGCAACAATGGTCCCTCTCCACAAAGGTGGTGCCTCAATGGATCCTGGAAACTATCGCCCCATAAGCCTGATTAGCTTGGTCTGCAAAGCTATGGAAAGGATCATCATGGACCTCATAAATAAAGATATTGGGAACCTACAGACACTGGATCCTACCCAGTTCGGCTTTCTTAAGGGCAGATCCTGCCTCTTAAACCTGGTCGATTTCTTTGAAACAGTCACCAAGGCCATTGACGAGGGGAAGGTGGTCCACACAGCCTACCTGGACCTAGCAAAAGCCTTCGATATAATACCCCACTCGGGCATTATAGATAAGCTCACCAGCTTAAATATAAACCCCTATGTCACTAGATGGGTTGCAAACTGGCTCAAGGACAGAACCCACATGGTTAGAATTGCTGGAGCCATGTCAGACTCCAAACCAGTTACAAGTGGTGTCCCAAAAGGCTCAGTCCTGGGACCTCTCTTGTTCGGTATATATTTCTCGGAGGTACAGGCCAACACGGAAGGACTGTGGCTGACCAAGTTCGCAGATGACTGCAAACTGGGCCATAATCAACTCTCCAGCCGACACAAGCATCCTCCAAAAGGGCCTCATAGAATCAGACAACTGGTGCCAGAGCCATGGCCTCAAGCTAAACACCAAAAAGTGTATAGTCTTCCCCTTTGGCAAAAACAAACTGCCCACAAATTACCACATAGGTGGTAATCCATTAAGTACAGAAGAAGTAATTAGGGACCTGGGGACCCAAGTTGATAGCAATCTCTCATTTGACAACCACGTGGCCAAAGTGGTTAGAAAAACATTTTATATAGCCCACCTAATCATGAAGGGATTCACATCTAGATCAGGGGAGGTCATCATGCCTCTTTACTCATCCCTCATCAGGCCCATAATTGAGTACAATGCCCATTTTGGGATGTACCTTACCAGACACCTGCAGCAACTGGAAAGACCCCAAAAGTACCTCACCAAGAGGATCAAAGGGCTCAAACAGATGCCATATGCTGCCCGGTTAAAGGAACTCCAGCTCTACTCAGTGGCATACCGCCTGTTCAGAGGCGATCTGTGCCTGATATATGAAGCCATGTCCAACCCGAAATTAATGGACATGCTGCACCTCAGAAAATCCAAATCTCATCGAGCTACGCGCTTGAGAGACTTGAACCTCAGCACTGAAATAAATAGGACATGCTGGAGGGACAGATTCATAACCCAGAGGCTCACTTCACTCTGAAATAAAATCCCAGTCCAGGTTAGGCAGAGTCCCTCATTGACTCTCTTCAAGAGGAATCTTGATGAGTGGATGGGAGATTGTAGGTTTACCCCGGGTATCACTTCTGTGTCACTGTTAGACAGAGGCACAGTATACTAACCTCGAAAAAGGGCATAGCAAAATTAATTTAAAATGGGTGGCGAAAGCCAAACACACTCTGGCTAGGCTTATAAATGCCCTAGGGCAGATAGCTTAGTATGAACCTATGAACCTATAAAATTTGAAATAAATGTTTTAAATTAAATCCAAATATCTGTAATTATTGTTGAAGTAAAACAGAAAACAATATGCGCACTGAGAGTTTTGAACAGTGTTTATGGTAACAGGAGAAATATCTAGGTAATGGGACACTAGAATGGCTGTGGGGAGGGCTTTATATGGGGGGACTGATTCATTATCTTGCCTAGAGCCCCATTTGACCTTGATCCAGCTCTGCTTCTGGATCATGTAGCAGAGTTGAGCAGGACAGCTTTGCCTGGGATGGCGATTATACTCGATTTCTATGGTCAGACTATGTATCTATATCTTTCTCAATTAGTGAAATTACTAAGCTGGCATACAACACTCAACCAGTGATTGCTTTAATTGGTTCCTTATAAATAATGGTATATATTTCTGCCTTAGTGGTCCCCGAAATAGCTCTCTTATTTTCACCAATCCCCAAGTGTAAAAAGGTTGAAAACCACTGATACAGAGGATTATGACTAGGTCTCCTATCATAAGCAAGCACTGTGTGTTAAAGACATGTATGTGAAGAAATTCATCTTCAGAGCAGAGTGAAGTAAAGCTCGAGAGTTAAATCCATAGACCCATATCGAGAACATGTTTATGATTGAAGTGAAGACACTAAACAATAGTTACAGAAAAAAGTGAAGGCGACTAAAGTGTTTTACAACTTTGCAAGCTGTAGAACACTAGGTGTTGCCACACAGAGCAAAAGCTAAGTGACAGTGGCTTTTTAAACAGTTACAAAGTTTGTTCCTTCACACTTTTGCTGTAACACTGAAGTGTATAACAGCTTTTAGGGCTGTTTTAGTTTTTTGCTACTATTCTTTGGTGGCCAACACTCCGGCACTAGTAACTGTTAAACTTCAGGCTGTGACTAGAGCTTAACTGTGCAGAGAGCTGTTTAACAAAACTTTGTTAAGCACCTTTCTTATGTCATAAAGTTGCATGACATGGTTATCTCTTTCCAGAATTTGGAGTGTAATTCTGTCAGTACGACATAGTTCCTGATTTTCCTAGGTTATTCAGATGAAGTGGTATTGTTTGTACATTTATCAATCAAAAATGTATTTGCAGTTCTAACATGTATCATGTTAATTATTCATCAGCTAGGTCTCATTGTGTTTATGTTTCTTATAACCTTCTTCAAAAATGACCCAGGCCCTGAGCAACACATGAAGTGACTGTTTCACAACATGATAACATACCTATGGGTTTGTGATATTGAATGAGCAAAAGTGCTTTGGTTTAGAGACTTCTGGAATGGCATGCGCAAGTTAAAACATGTTCCTGCAACTCCTCCACTAAGAAGAAGTGAATTAGATTAAAAAGAAGTACTTTCTTGCTTTACTACAGGGTTTGTTGAAAGTATTGTCAACCAATAAATGAGATTGAAAAAAGAAAGGAAAAGTGTGATAAAAAAGGAGAGTAACCAATCGATAAGAAAGAGAACACTGACAGCACAGATTTCCAGCAAGAATGTGACTCGCTGATTATGGGGAAAGATCACTATTAAATATGTCTTTCTGGAAATTAAAAAAAGAAATAAGCAACAGATAACTCCTACATCTCAAACAATGAACAGGGATTAGGGATGTTCCAGAAGTACTTAATGAGGATTCCACTTTTTTACAAATTCTTATTCAGAAAATGAAGCTCTGAAACCGAGTGATCACCTTAGAGGCAAAGCTAGACTATGTGGAAGCCTTCTTATAATGAACAGAAAGATAGAGCACATAATAAAAAAAAACTAAAGTCGTGCAGATTTCCAGTGAATGTAGAGGGTAAGAACTACTGAGGGTTTACTCAGCAACAGTTAGCTAAATGGACTAATTTATCTAAGGTTGGGATTTCACTTGAAACTGCAAGACATATCCCTCTGCCAATAACAGGCCAATTTTCTTCTTATTTACTCAAGGAGAAGATAGCAGGACTGCATTTGACTTATGGAGATTCTCAGGTGTTTATCAGATAGCATTGTTCAGTAATAAGAATGAAAAGGGCAGCAGCAAACACTGTGTAAGACTAAAGGCTTACATTACCAAGTACTGTAGCCAAGGCAAATAAACATATCGTGTTGCAAATGGACTGAAGACCTTTCCAGTTCCAACACAGGACCTGGAGTGGGAGTCCAAGGTGAGAGTTCCACCCATGGAAGTGGACAATCTATGTGAAGGGGGAAAAGGATGAACAGTGAGTCCCCAAAATGCAACAGCATAAGGATTGTAGACTATTTCCAGTATATAAAAGACGTCAAACTTATACAGTGAGATTAGAAATAACTAAGGCCCGAACTCGTAAGACTACCGTAACATGTACACCTCCATGTACATGTTGTACTAACATTAATATATTCAGAAATGGCCCTAACATAGTGCTACATGGTGGTCTAACACAAAGATGTGCTGCACTATTTAGGGCTGAAAACTAATGAGGCAGTTTGGGGGGAGAGGCATATCCTAATTCGATATGTGCTTCTCTTTCCCAGAACTGCCTGCAGGAAGGCATCAGTGCTAAAATCTCTTTGCCTTGTAAATCAACATGTCTGGCTCCACCACCTTGTAGTAGTGAACATGGCTAAAACGTCATGGCCATCTACCAAAAAAATCAAAGCAGTATAGTGATTGGGGGAACCACTAAGCACCAGTGATTAGTCTAAAGCCAAGTGTTATAATGGCATCAACATCAGTATGAGGAGCAGGGGTTAGGCAAGAACATTAACCAGCGGGAAAGGTAGAAATGAGATATAGTGGCACTTATGGCAGTACAGAGATTTGGGGACACAAGTCACCAGGAAAACTACACTCATGCCATAATGGCACTTAAATTTAGCTGATGATTGGATTGAAGCTTAGTTTTAATGAGCAGAAAGTAGAATGTAATAGGAGATATCTGCAATTGTCAAAAGTAGAGAAAGGAATGAAGACATTGCTAAAATCCTGTAGTATAACTGACAGGTGGAATAAGTCTAGATGTGGTTTAGGCAATGAGGGATATACATATTACAGTGGTAAAGAAATGTTTGGTGCTGAACTGATAGTGTGTGTCTTAAAGGAGCATCTACAACAAACTGAAAATATTGGGCAGGGTGTTTTATTTACTCAGCTCAAGCTTATGTAAGATGGGAGATGTTCGATTCCTTGGACCTTGAAAGGTGTCATTAAAGATTTCTTGCATATAAGTTAAACTTGCAAAAACTTGCACACTGGAGAAAGGAGAATGAAATCAATTAATAGAGGAAATAAATACGTTTGAAGTGTGGACTAGGGATATTTATTACTAGTGCTAAACAGAATAGCACTATTGGCTTAGTTTATAAATTGCTAAAGGGCTTATATGCTGATGCCTGAGCAATGTAGAGGTTATGGGAAGTCTATCAGACCCTTTGATACTTTCTTGTGGTAGAAGACAAAAGGTGAAGGCTGTTAGCATTTCATTTTTCTTCAGTTGTGGATCCACTGGCAGATTTTCAGGAAAGCTTCTTAGTTTTATTGCAGTAGCTCACTGTATTTTAATATAACAAGTTTACCTTCATTACTTTACTCAGTGCTCTAAAACAATAATGCCTTCATTCAGTCCTCAGTGAAATACCTTTCCAACTGACAATTATCTGACTAACCCTTTCCTCTGAGTTAAAGTAGCAGCCTGAATCAATGATCAATGCCAAGGGATTGCTTCTGTTTCTATGCAGACTCTGTCTTTCCCACTGTTTACCCTTCAGTGAATTAGGACTTTAATGGCAACTTAATCCTGGTGGAGTAATTAACTCTACACCTTGCTAACTGCTACTGAAAAGGATGTTTGACCCCCTACATCACTGTGAAATATCATGCCCTCCCTCATTTTAACATGTCTACTCAACACAAAAAGTTTCAGTGTTCTTACTCATCTAATTACCTCATCTCAGTCCCTCTCTAATACTTACATTAACAATTAGTCTACGTACCATTTACCACATTTCCAACCCCCAGATCCTTTAACATCAGCCTTATCCCCTCATATTGACATTATTTTATTTATTTATTTTACATTTATTTTACACTTTTTGACCGAGCTAGTCTAGCTGGATATATTTCCATTTTCAGTAGAGGCCCGGGGAGAAAAGCTCCACATAAAACATAACAATGAAACATATTGTTAATAAACACATAGAATAAAAAATAAGAAAAAAAATAGTAATAAAAAATTGGTAATAATAATAATAAATTGGTGATAAAATTAACAAAAATTAAGGCACATCATCAATAGAAGTCATGACTAGAGTTATAGGTCAGTTTGAAAGCTTCTTACTTAATACAAACAGGCTATGCCATAAGGCTCCTACTATAATACGAAAAAGTACAAGAGGGTAGAGAAGAAGGAGGAAAAGTATAAGGTAAAAAGAAAGGGAAGAGACAGTAGTCAAGAAATGAGAGAAGAAACTAAAAAAGACAAACAAGAGGAGATGGGAGAGGTGAGAGAAATAGGTCAGAGCATAGAAGGACTACAAGGGAAAAGAAAAGGTAATTGCTAAGTGTAAGCACAAAGTAGGGTTAAAGGTCAAGGGGGGGGGAGAAGTCAGTCAGGTGCTCTACATGAACAAAGCCAGTGATTTTGGAAGTACAGTTTGATTTGTTGTTTGAAGAGGGGTAGGGATGTGATTAGAGTTATATCCCTAGGTAGCAAATTCCATACTCGGCCTACAGTATTAGTGAATAAAGAGTCACCAGCTAAGTTGTGAGCTTTTATGGGTTTGGTCAAGAGTTTACAAGAGGAACGAAGGGAGGTAAGATTGTTATAAGGGAGTAAAAGCTGTGATAGAATAGGACTGTTATCAGGTTGGTACAGAATTTTGTGGGCAATAGTAAGTTGTGAGATTATAAGATAGTTTTGTAGTTCTAGCCAGCCTAAAAGTTTCAAATTAAGGCAGTGATGGGTTCTGAAAGGGTTACCAGTGGCGAAGCGGGCAATGTTATTGTAGCAAGTTGCTAGTTTGTTTAGGTTAGTTTTCTTGAGGTTAGTGAAGATAGGAGAGGCGTAAAAGACAGTGGATATGAGATGGGAGTGGGCAATAGTAGCTCTAGCAGATGGGGTGAGAAATGGTTTAATACGGTATAAGGATCCAATCTTTTTGTTTACTGATTTGATGGTGTTGTTGATGTGTTGATCAAAAGAGAGATTGTTATCAATGGTTATTCCTAGCAGTTTAGTTGTAGAGTCTAGAGAGATGACAGTGTTGTTGTTTGACAGGATGGTGAAATTTAATGGGGAGGTACGAGTGGTGGGGGTGAAGAGGAGAAGTTTAGTTTTTTTAGCATTAAGGAGGAGGTATCGTCTAGTAAACCATGTTTCTACTGTGTTGAAGATATTTTGGGTTAGTGAGATTAGGTCAAAAGAGGAGTATGCTGAACATATAATAGTGGAGTCGTCAGCGTATTGAATGCAGGTGGCTTGAGGAATTACAGAGTGGAGATCATTAATATAGAGGGAGAAGAGAAGTGGGCCAAGAATAGAGCCCTGAGGGACTCCAATAGAAATGGGCAGTAAGGAGGAGATGTGGTTGTCCCAAAGAACGGCTTGTTGTCTGTTGCTGAGATATGAACTAAACCATTTTATGGTAAGTTTATCAAATGAGAAGGATTCAAGAATGTTAATTAAAGAAGAGTGGTTAACCATGTCAAAAGCTTTTGAGAGGTCAATGAAAAGAGCAGAATAGAAAAGGTTATTATTGCGATTGCTGTTGATAGTATCAACAAAGGAAAGGAGGGCAGTGGTGGTGCTATGGTGGGGTCTAAAGCCATGTTGACAATTAGCTATAATATTGTGTAGGGAGAGATACTGTACAAGTTGCTGATGAATACATTTCTCCATAATCTTAGCTAAAGGTGAGAGAAGTGCAATTGGTCTAAAGTTAGAGTAGTCAATAGAGTTACCGCCTTTGTGTAGTGGGATAATATGAGAGACTTTCCAGATGTCAGGGATGGTTCCTTCTTGGATGGTCCTATTTATGAGTATAGTTATTGGGTATGCAATTTCTTTGGCTGCCTTTTGCAGAAAAAGGGAAGGGAGCTTGTCAGCAGAGGGGGTACAGGGTTTCAGTTTGAAGATAAGTCTATAGATGAAGGAGGTAGAGATAGGTTATAGAGAGAAGTTGTAAGAAGAGTCTACTAGATTGTTTGGAGGGTAGAAGCTATTAGTGTTCAGTTGACTAGCAAGAGATTGAATGGTTTCAGAAAAGAAAGAGTTAAAAGCATTTGCAGTTTGATGAGGGATGTCTGGGTCAGCATTTAGTGGGGATGGAGTTTTGGCTGTTCCTGGTGATAGGAGTCTATTGATTGAGGACCAAAATTGTTTTGGTTTATTAAAATGGGTTTCTTGTAGTTCACAGTAGAACTTTCTTTTGTCAGTGATTATAGCTTTTTGGTAAGGTTTCTAAGTTGGTGAAAATGAAGAAAATCAGAGCTGATTCTATGGCATCTCCATTTGGCCCAAACCTTGTTTATAGAGAGGATTAGTTTCTTAGTTTCATTTGAGAGCCATGGGGCTGTATTCGACTTCATTCTAATGGTACGCTCAGGAGCATGTTTATTCAAAATGGAAAGAAAAGTAGAATTAAAGAATAATACTGCTTCGTTAAGTGGAAGTATTTTTAAGGGGTTCCAGTTACAAGCTCTGAGTTTGTTTTGAAATAGGTCAGTTTTAAAGTGTTTGGTGGAACGTATTTTTCTTATATTAGGGAGGTGTAGATAGTCAGTCTTCTCTCTTGTAATATAGGTTAAGCAATGATCACTGAGGTCATTAGGCATAGTTCCTACTTTATATGTGATGTTAACTTTGTTTATGAGTATCCAGTCTAAAATAGTCTGTTTTTTACTTAGTTCATTAAGCCTTGTAGTAGAGGTAATGGTTTGGGTGAAACCATTTAGGTTAATGTGAGAGGTGGGATTGTCAGCGTTAATAGTATTCCAGTCTATATTAAAGTCACCAAGAATTATAGTTTCTTGGGGGTAGTTGATGGAAACCCAACTAAGAAAGTCTTCTATGATAGGTATATTGTTACCAGGTGGTATGTACATGCAGATGATGTAAAGGGCTTTCTTTGCATTTAGTTGGAGTTTAGTGATGATGGCTTCCACTTTACTGTCCTGGGTTGAATAGGCTGAAAGGGTAGAGATGTTGAGATGATTCTTAAACAGAATCGCTACTCCACCACCCTTTCGTTTAGTATGGTCAAGCCTTAGTATATTATAGCCTTGGGGTATAATTTCAGTGTCTTTGGTGGCTGGCTTAAGCCAGGTTTCAGAGAGACAGAGAATGTCAAAACAGTGAGTGTCTAGGAGGGCATGTAGGTAGGGTACTTTGTTGTTTACACTACATATGTTAAGATGCCCTAAGAGAAGGGTATTATTGGAGATGTTCAGAGCTATTAGTCAAGTACCTATGTCTTCTCTTGTTTTTCTTTCATATTTTATTACCTCTTCTTTTCTATTCTTTTTCTCAGCACATTCATTTGTCCATGATTCATGCTCCGAACATCCCAAAAAGACACCAATTGGAGATGTCAACTATTTTGACTAGCTCTTCAGTGCAGATACCTTCACACACCTTTGTGGAGAGTGTTAATACTCACTTTATACTTAAAAAATAATCAGTGCCCGCTCAGCAGTAATGTATCAGAATCCTAACCTGTCTATTACCACAGCTTATTACTGCAAGTAACAACTGTGGACATCGTAATATACTTCTAAATGAGGAGGCATGAATAACAAGCTTCATGAAATCCAAACCTGGATATTACTACATATCTTAGCTTTTGAGTTAATCTGTTAAATATGCCTTAAACCTACCTCACATAATAGCAACATCTACTTTGAAGTCTACAAGTTGATTCGCACGGATCATCCAGCATCTGGAAGAGGTTGCCTCCTTCTATTTAAAAGCAAGTTTTCTTTTAGCACTATGACTGCCCCTTCACCAGCTGATGAATTTTCACCAAGTTGGATTATTGTAGATTTCCTCTTATATCAATATTTTAAGATAATAACAGTTCTGGTCTACTAACCCCCCCCCTGCCCTCCACCTCACACTGTCTCTTTGTAAGCCTTTCTAAAGAGCAGAAACCCAACTCACTCCTTTTTTGTAATTTTTGGAATTAACCTCTTTGGCTCATCTGTGCTTAATTTTATCTGGCTACCTCACCAAGTTTGAGATTTCAATACTAATTCAAATGAACTCTTAAACAGTCACACTCCTTGATCTAAGTATAACTAGTAAACGCAACAAGACCCAGTGCATCCCCATCTTACCAAAGCTAGTAGTGACCACTGTCCTATTATCTTTACCTGGTCTTGTTAAAAAAACTTCAAGTACCACCTCTATCTCTCTTTATACTAACCAGGTGAGTGGATGGTACTAGACCCTTTTAAGCTACTACCTGGTCCAGGTATCAAAACAACAATAACAACTTATCTATCAAAACTATTTACAAAATGCAATACAGTGTTGCAGGAAAACAAAAAATCAAATATACAATAGTTAGATTTACAAAATAAATGCATTGCTTAAAGAAAATGATACATCTATAGACTGCTGATTATTTAGTATGCCATTAACAGATTCTCAGTGTGGAAACATGAGTAGACATACCCCAGGTGTCAATAAAATCTGTGTAGGCTCCATGAAGAGCCTACATGAAATGTACCCGTGTACACGGCCATGGTTCCTCCTCAGCAGTGTGCCATACAATATCAAGAATTAAGGCATGTTGCAGAGGGAGATTACAGTAACATGGATATTTAATCCATGTAAGCAACAGTGTAGAGGCTGTCCCGTGCTTGTGGACTGTCCAGAAAAAAGCACAGCACAATATCTTTCAGCCTGTTAACCTGGACCGAAAGGTGAACGACAGATTTTACTACATGAAATTGCAATTTAAAGCTGCTTAGTGATGCTGAATTTTTATATATATATATATATATATATATATATATATATATATATATATATATACAGCAGTAATCTGCTACACATCTAAAATAGAAACCGGATGTATTCAATTGCTGTAGACCTCTGGTGAGTAGCAATGCACAAACTCATGCAGTGAAGCTGTTCTACACTTACAGGCACCTTTGTAGTATATTGACATACAGTCTAGTACGTCTTGGGTTTGAGTCCTGAGCAGTCATACGTTTTACATTTATTGCTGTGAAAATGTGTCACACCAGGGCTCAAAGTGTACAGCTGAGGCCTAGGATCATTTGGCCAGGGACCTAACCAGTGCTACTGGTATCCCTCACACTGATGAGCAGTGTCATCATCGCTATGATGACCTGAGATGTAGGAGGAGGGGAACCTTGGACACCTGCATCTAAGAAGCTAGGTCTGGTCAAATCCCACAGATATGTAAGTGCGTTTGCCAGAAATTTAGAAATATACAAGCTGAACGTGTGCAAAACCTGCATGCATAATGGTTTGCTTCTCTTACCATAGCTCTAGAAGAGAGGGCTCACAACGTACAGTCCCATGCTGGGCGTTTGGCCAGGATGAGGCAAGCGTGTGGTAAGCAAGAACATCATCAAAGTAATAACCTAATAAATAATGTAATTATATAATAAATTAATTACAGAGGTTGCAGTCTTAACAGTCAGGTATGACATACCTGGGACATCTTACATCTTTATTAATGTGTCAGTGCCTACCTGAAATGGTAAAGCAAGTTAAAGCAAGTAAGCATGCAGTACTGTGTAGTATAGCTTCCAGACATCAGTTAATGTTGGGGTCTACCCAGAGTAAGAGTCACTATTGTGGTCTGCTCATTGTCTGAAATATGCTGTAGACTGCACTCAATAAATGAACAGGGTATATTGGTTAGTTAACAGAAGTCCTACACAGCTATCCATGGTCTACATGCCAGAGTTGAAGCAACATTAGTCAATGCATTTTAAAGGGTGAAGGTGTTTTGATAATTAATGTTTTCAAATAAAGTGTTCACTATTCCTGTATTCACTGCATGTGTGTTTTAATCTTATACCAGTCAAATGTTACATGTAACAAATGTCATGAAGAAATGTAGTGAAATCCACTGAGTAAGGTTCAAGTCTGTGTTCTGCTCATTTTGTCTGAAATAATGCTGTATATTCCACTCAGTCAATGAACATGGTATAGGGGCAGGGTTGCCTGACGTCCCTATTTGGGCGGGACTGTCCTAAGATCAGCAGCCTGATCCCGAGTCCTGCCCTGCCAGTTTAAATCCCGGCCAGCCTCCACTTTGTTTGTTTTTTTTTTTTTTTGATTGGCCCGTATACCTGGCATACAGGCCAATCAAAAATCGCTAAATACGGAGCTTCTTGTGTTCTGCATTAAACGCAAGTAGCTCCGTGTTTAACGATTTTTGATTGGCCCGTATGCCGGTATATGGGCCAATCAAAAATCGCTAAACACGGAGCTACTTGTGTTGAATGCGGAACTGCAATGCATTAAACATGAGAAGCTCCGTGCTTAGTGCAGAGCTACTGTTCTTTAATGTGGAACTCTGTTCCGCATTAAAGACCTTTTTTTTTTGGTCTTCACTTGCCGTGAGAGACCTTTTTTTTTTTTGTCCCTACCTGGCTGGTAGGAAATCTGGCAACCCTGTATAGGGGTATGTTAACTGAAATCCTGGAAAGCTATCCATGTGTCTAAATGCCAGAGTTTAAGCAACATTATCAATAAAGTTTAAAAGGAGATGGTGCTTTGATAACTAATCTTTAAAGAAATGTCCACTATTCCTGTATTCATGGCATGTGTGTTCTAATCTGACACCAGTCAACTATTAAATGTAAATGAATAAAAATGTAGCCACAAATGTCTGAAATGAATGTAGTGCAATACCCAGGGTAAGGTTCAAGCCTGTGTTCTGCTCATTCTGTCTGAAATAATGCTGTATATTCCACACAGGCAATGAACATGGTATGTGGGTAAGTTAACTGAAGTCCTGGACAGCTATCCATGTGTCTAAATTCCAGAATTTAAGAAACATTATCAATAAAGTTTAAAAGGAGATTGTGCTTTGATAAGTAATCTTTTCAAAAAAGTGTTTATTATTCTTGTACTCATTACGTGTGTTTTAATCTGACACCAGTCAACTGTTACATATTAAATAATAAATAATGTATCAACAAATTTCAGAAATAAATGTAATGCAATACCCAGGTTCAGCGTCAAGCTTCAGTTCTGATATTTTTCCCGAAATATGCTGCAGATAACACTCAGTAAATGAACAGAGTATGTGGTTAGGTTAATAGACATCCTACACAGCCATACATGTGTGTAACTGCCAGATTTCAAGTGACATTAAGCATTACAGTGTAAAAGGAGATGCTTTGATAACTAATGTGCTCATATCATGTAGTAAATCACAATATGAAAATAAATCAAACCAAAATAAAGATTATGTAGTTACAAATAATGTATTAATATCAAATCATAATAATAAATATTATACCAATCTGATACCACACACAGTTATGCGTGTGTGTAAATGTATGCTTTCACACAAAATGCTGCGATAAAAGTCTTAAAGGAGATGGTATTTTGAGAATTGATTATATTCAAATAAAGTGCACATTATTCCTCTAGTCAGGTTGGTAATTCTAATCCCATGGCAGCCAACTGAGAAATGACCAGCTGTCTAGTGTAATTAGTGTACATGAACATACCATTCAACTGTCACAATTTTTGCAGAATTTAATTAATGGTGTCCCATATGTCTGGTCCTTGATTAACAGATACATGACATTACTTGGAATGCAATTTAATGGCAAATCCATTACCAGAACACCTTGCTACTAATGTATGAACACACTATGTAAAAATGTTCCCTATACTTGTGTCTTTGTACCACTATTTGGTAGGGCTTGGCCTATAATGTCCCATGCTAACAGGTTGAGAGCTATGTACGAGCAACATCATCTGTACAATATTTGCAGTCACTGTACTTACAACTAAAATCTTACATATGTAGAAGCATGTATTAGTAGTCTGTGTAGTAATATTACATGTAAAGTTACTATTTTTTTTCTCTCTCACCCCACTCCTTCTCTTCTTCAATGTATTAATTATATTTATTATTATGATTTGATATTAATATATTATTTGTAATTATCTCTTACATTGGGCTTATGTATAATTTAATATTGCTTTTCTGTTAAAATACTTTCATTTATATTTATTGTTGTGTTCCTCATTATATTCCTTTTTATTTATTTCTATTAAACATTATTATCTTCTATTATGTTAATACTAACATTTGTTTGGTTATGTTTATTTTTACCTTATGTTTGTATTTAATTTAGCATATTGCAACAAGGTAAGCCAGTTCCAGGTGATCCACCTATCTTGGTTCCCATGCTTGCATGCACCAGGGCCCAGCACGTCTGGGCCACAGACTGCTGGTACCTCCTCTGCTAACCCTGCACTACCTGGGCCAATGGATAGTTCCCCATCTGGAAGTGGAAGTGGAGGAGGTGAGGAACTGCCAGGCATGGTCGATGAGCTACTGCACCAAACTCTTGGTGCATGCCTATGCCGGATGGAGAACATGTTTTCTATCCTTGTGGGGTAGCCTCATTGCGGGTGCCAGCTCAACCACTACCTCCACAGGAGCAGTAAAAGTACAGTGCTGACAGTCCCATGGGTGAGGACTTGAGTCACACTGCTACTGTGTCAGATGGCCATGGGACTGGGATTCCACAACACCCTCCCCAACCAAGGTGTTCACTTCCTTCTTGTGTCACACACCATACCTGTCTGCTGTCTTGTTCATCTTGTCTGTCTGCAAAAGCTTCCTCACCTTCCCAACTTAGCTTCCCCACACGTACCTATGTCCTTTCACCAACATTCCACTCTCATCTTAAAAAAAAATGGGCACCTGTCCCAATAAAAATATTGTCCTATACATAGCTCTCCATTTTGCACACATAACCACTGGATACAATTAATCTGGTCCAACTGGCTTGACAACGCACTTATGTTGTCCTCAACCCTCTCTCTGGGAGTGATAGTCCAAATTCAGCTAAAAATCTGTTAAAGTGCACATTTGTTGCTGTAAAAGAAATGGATAGCTTTTGTTCTTTCCTACACCCTTCCTCCACATACCTACCTGCCTTTCACTATGTTTTTCTTCCTCCTTTCACCCCATTTCACCACTGTCCTATCTTCCCATTTTTCATTTCTTTGAAGATTTTTTGCATGATGGTGCATGATGCACAGTGTCGCTAAGCTAAATTGCCCTATATTGATATATGTGTGTGAAAAAATATTAATCACATTCAAAAAGTACACCTGCACCCTATTTCGAACCCAGGACCATCACACCTGCAGACCAGTGCATCAATCCAGAAAGCCACACAGCTGTTCATTAACACAGGTATTTTAAGTGAAACATAATATCTTCAATTTTTGTGTCATCAAGCATGTGTAAGCAATGCTGTGCATCATGCCACGTGCAAATTTGATAAAAGAGTAATAGAGAATGGGAATGTAACTTGGACTCTGGTATAGGAATATATCACTATAAAGTCAGACATTTAATAATGGATGTAAGTAAGATCTCTAATGGCAGGTAACTGTGCAGTTATATCTCCAATATTTAAAAAATGCACCCATTAAAACATAAATGGAAAAATAGGTGTTTAACTTGGACTTTGGTGGAGAAATTGATCCCTTTAAAGACATACACATATAGTAGAACCTCTGTAAGTTGACCACCCAAGAGACTATAACAAACTGGTCAACATAAGGAACTTGGCCTACTGTACTGATATGTACATGTTCTTTACTTTCTTGTACAGCGTTTATTAGAGAATAATCATACAAAATCATACATACAGTATCATACAAAATCAACACATTTACTGCTTTCTCATGGTTTAATCATTCTTTCTGAAAAAAAAAGAGTCAGTCTTGGTCTGTTTCTTATTCTTATTAAAATGTTAAGTGGAGAAAGCACTCTCAATGCTGGCTACACCACTCAGCATACCTGGGCATTTTCCCACAGGAAATAACTTCAAACTGCATTATCAGGTGCCTGACAACCTCTTCTCTTGGATTCTCTTCAATTTCTGTGTCATCCTCACTTGCTTCTTGCACTTCATCAACTGCTTCCTGCATTTTTATGCTGGTACGTACTTTGGTCAATATCACTTGGAAAATTGCTTCTGAGTCAGGTTCATTACAAGTTGCCACCTCATCATTCATTGCAACAAAACTTTCAAAATCTACTCCTTCGAATTCTGCCATGGGAGATGGACTGCCTGATGGGGCCAAAACATTGTGCTCTTGGGTTGTGACTAATCCAACTTTCTTGAAGCACTTATGTATAATTTCTGGCTTGGAAAACTGCTTCTGGGTCAGGTTCATTACAGGTTGCCACCTCATCATCCATTACAACAAACCTTCAAAATCTACTCTTTCAAATTCTGCCATGTGAGGTAGACTGTCTGATGGGGAAAACATCATGCTCCTGGCTTGTGACAAATCCATCTTTCTTGAAACACTTCTGTATCATTTCTGGCTGAACTTTATTCCAAGCATAACTGATCCAGAGGGCAGCATACAGAGCATTAACTGATGCAGCGAATGAAATTACTTCCACAGGCGGACCGCAGGTTTGTGTGTTAGTAATAGCCCACTGCAGGAGATGGGCTCAGTAATGCATTTTAAACATTTTGATGATGCCTTGGTCAAGAGATTGAATTTTTGAGGTCGTGCTTGGAAGCAGAAATTTCAGTGTCATGTTTGTGAGATGATTCACTTGCAGTTGGCCAGGACAGCTGTCTACTGTCAGTAGAATAGACCATTTCTTCTTCTTCATTTCTTGGTCACTACTCCTTACCCATTCCTCAAATATGGCACCAGTCATCCATGTGCATTTGTTTGATCTCCAAATGATGGGGAGGTCTTCGGGCTTCAGGTTCTTGAATGCGCATGGCTTCTCTCTGGCTGAGTTAGCACAAAGCAGAACTGTGATATGTTCTTTGGAAAGATTTCCGCTCTTACATTTGTCATCCTTCATGATGAGGTTCCTATCAGGCATCACCTTGAAAAAGATTCCACACTCATCAGCGTCAAATGTGTCATCTTTAAAGCCTCTGGCAAAGTCCGGGAACTTTTTGATGAACTCCTACAACTTCTACTGGAACTTTATTGGACTCACCATACAAGACTTTCTGGGAAATCTCATGTTGCTGTTTAAATTTCTCGAGCCAGCTACTTGATGCTTGGAAATCTGCCACCCCGTATTCCTGTGTGAATTTTTGGTTGGATCATTGGCTCAGAAATTTGGGTGTTAACTGCCGTCATTTGTTTGAACCAGCTTAATGTGGCTTTATTGACTTAACTTGAGGGAAGTTTTCCTCCTTTTCTGCTGTAGGTCTCTGATTTCCTTACCATATCCCTCCAAGTACTCATATTTATGTTTTTGAATGTTGCTAAGTGTGGTCTTGCTAACACCAAAATTTTCTGGGATCTTTCTTTGGCTGCTGCTTTCCAGAAAATGTAGAAGATCAATCTTTTCCTTCAATGTGAGCTCTTTGAGTTCTTTCCTTTGAGCCATCAAGTCTCAATTAACTGTAAAATGTTTCTGAAATTGTAGGATGTACCTGCAGTTCAGACCAGTTCTTCAAGTTGAAAAAAATCTTCAACAATATGTGATAAACAGTAGGACGTTTGGTCTAATCCAACATATGGTAATAATAAAACATGAAGAAAGAATTTATACTAAAGAAAAAATGATACACCTAAGGGACAATGCTCACACCTTCTACCCCTTGGTGTAGAGTAGACTCAACTGGTAAAGTTACAGAGGGTAAAATAATATTGTGTGTCACAGTCCAAGCAGTCAAGATACAACTTAAAGAGGTGGTCAATATAGAGAGGTTGGTCTTCCATTGAGTATGCGTGGTATATGTCCAGTCTATGAAAATTAGGTCAACTTAAGTAGGTAGTCAACTATGGAGGTTCTACTGTAATAATGTATGTAAATGAGGTATGTAACAGCATGTAAATGTGCAATTATAAACTGAAAAATGCACATACTGTAATAGTGACTCAGTAGCTCAGTCTGTTAAATACTTTCAAAATGTTAATTTTTGGTACACATGGTCCTGTGTTCAAATCCAGTGGTGTCTAGCATTTAAAATACATGTATGTGTACATCACCATTGAGAATTCTGATATGAGTGACTGTCTCATCACCTGTTTATCCTCTCAAAACATTTCAGATGGAATGTCTGCTTTTCAATGATGGAAGTCAAAGGCCTGCAGATAGGAACACAGTTAACATATTCCTATTACAACACTAGAAAGTGTATAGAGCAACAGGTCATGCATTACTATGCATTCACAGAGGATTTTAACTTATGTAATTCTGAGGAGGCCAAGTAATATCAGAGCGCAGCACGCAATCATTTGCTACTGATATTACAGACAAGCACAGCTGCACAAGTAGCATACACATATGGCGGTCATGCTAGCAACAAGGGTTGCCAGCACACATGTTCCAGAAAACTACCATAACATAACACTTGGCTTGGCCAGATGGTTGAGATAGTGATAAATGTACCCCGAACTTTGTTCAAGGACACAGCAAATGTGTTGCCTTTTTCTCTGTTAATGATACCTTTGGCTACCATACTTACCTTAAACACATACCTCAATTTCTTGTGTGATGGGTTCCCTCAATCAGGCTCTGGATGTACACCAAGGCTGCCACTGGTCACACTGTTACTCATAAGAGTTGTTGTCCTCCACTATGCTTATTGCATGCAGCAACAGCTGCAGTCTGTAGCACACACATCTGTATGTAATAAGTGTCTACTATAAATATCCTCTCTGTGCTGAAGTAGTATCTCTACCCCAGTCTTTCCACCCCATCATAAGAGAAAGAGGATTCTACATCAAGGCATTACATCTCCTTCAATAATTGTATGTGATTTCCTAATTACATTGCAAATCAACAGGCTGTGTATGCTTCAATTAGCATTCCTGAACCACAGATTGGTTCAGAGGCAATCACCTGCTAATGAGAACCATTTTAAAAGCCATATTGGTAGCTAAGGAAACTATTGTGTATGAGAATTACTTTCTATGGTGAACTTGTTGTCAAAACACGTGTATATATTTGAATCTTTCAAAAGAGTAGTATTGTACTCCATCAGGTATGTAACCATTTTGTTTACAACATGATGCATATGTTTTAATATAATTAGGGGGGTGGGTATTACATCAGTAAGCCTTTCTTAGTACTGTACAGGTGACATGCAATTTAACTGCAGCTATGTTAACACCCACAGAGGATGTAGACTACAGCAAAGGTTTAATGCTGTCTGTTAACTAGGAACACAGGCCTTCTGGATACTGCCTTTGTTGACAGTTATAATACTACACAGCTATGTTTTGGCATTGTACTATATACAAATGTTATGGGGGGGGGGGCTTTCCTGCTATGCACCACACTACAAGTGGACTCCTGTGTTGGGTGTCTGATCATATGCGAGTATCTGTCATGGCACAAGCAGGTTTAGGTCACTATTGCCACTATCTTAGTTGTTTCCACACCCTTTGTATGATTGGCACACTGTTGCATATGAGATGTGTAATCAAGCGGGGAATACTAATAGTCTTTCTTAATTGCTGTATATTGTACATAATGTACACCCACATATGTGATCCTGACATGTTTTCTCATTATTTTGAATTTCAGGTGATAACATGCACACCAGATGTTGCCCACCTTTCACTGAGACGGAAAACGACCTCATAACTGAAGTATTAAGACAACACTACCAAGTCCTGTTGTGCAGAGGGAGGGCAAATAGGCAAGAGTGACAAGCCTTGTGTGATGAACTGGTCCATAACATAAATGCTGTGGACCATCAGAATCACACATATGAGCAGGTGTGATGCCATGCCACAGACATGACCCACTCAGCACACAGATGGGCAGCAGAGATAGCCAGGGATTGTGAAGTCACTGGTGGTGGGCCTGCAGTGGAACAACCTCTGTCAGCCACTGAGGAATTCCTGATGAACCTTGCAACACAAGACAGCTCCCAGGCTTACATCACACCATATGTTGTGGATGTGGGTGCCACCATTTCCACCCAAGAGGAGCATCCAGGTATGTTTAGTTGCATCAACATCGGAATACTGTAGCATTTAGCATGTCAGGGTGTACATAGTTTTATGTGGTTGGTAGGTGTTTTATAGGCTGGAGGAAATAGGTTACCTGCTCATGCAGAGATTGTAACCCACATATCTGTTAACATAGCAGCTAGTGTAAATAGGGGATATTTAGATGTAGTACCAGTGTTGCACTGTAATATGGGGTGCTGTTTACATTACCTCTCCTCAAATGTTTTTCAGGACCATCAGGAATAGGAAGAGGTCATGCCCTTCCTGCTGGTAAGCACAAAACATTTTTGTCACAGATGTAGATTTAATTCAAGGTATTAGCTAAAGTGTCATCACAGGCCTACTGGCTGGATTGATGTAGTGTCTGCATGACTGACAAATGTAGAGGTATGTTCTGATTGTACACACTTTAGGGTCATACCTAGGCCTTGTAGGTGTGACCAGACCACAGTGATTGATTTCACAGTATTGGCAGGACTTTTTAGATGACCATACCTGTAAACTGTGCAGAGTTCTGCAGAATGTCAGCAGTGTACATAATTTATGTATTGTTCATGACAGTCCAGTTTAAAGAGCTGTTATTTTGAAATCCTTAAAATTTGGGATAGAAATTAATGACCTCATGTCCTACTATCTTAGATTGTAGGTTGTACAAGTCTGTAATAGTGACAGCAGTGTATACAGGTTAACATATATTGAAACATAGTACTGCAGAGCATAGTAGTGCAGATATAAATGTGATGCTTTCCCCTTTATATAACAGGTGAACTGGGAGGTTGGTTTTGTTCCCTTCATTACCTGAAGTCAGTATCTCTTCAGACTCTGATTATGATAGTGGATAAAGTGAGGCACAGGTGGGAGTGTCATGGCCTGAGCTGTCCCAGAGGTTTGCATCCCTCTTCTGTCCTCATTATCACCACACCCAGTCAGTATGCCTACACATACCCAGTCCCCTGAGGCCACAGATATTGGACAGTCAGAGGGCAGGGATATTGAACAGGAAATTGTGGCTACTATGCCTGCAGTGAGTGTCAATACTGGCCATAACCAAAGTGATGGTGATGTTCTACACAGGCAGATTGATAGGGGTGCTCATAGGATGCCTACTGTCCTTCTACCACCTGTTGCAGGTGTCTCATCGTGTGTCACTCGGTGTATGTTTAGGGCCATCATGGTGGCACAAGTACATTGCAAAAGGAACTCCAGATGAATACTCAGGGTTACGGATGCAGCACATTCTGACATCTGTGACTGCTTCCACCGCATTGCTGATACCCTGGATCGGTTGACTGATCTAGTGGAGAGACATTTGTCTGACACAGACAGCACACTATCTGCCTTGGAAAGCACATTGTCTGGAATGGAATGTCTGTTTGGAGTTGAGCAACAGACTCATAGACATATGTCAGCAATGACATCTACTGATAGTCTATGTGGCTATGCACAATCATGTTCCTGTAGTGGCAGTACATCCAGCGCTCCAGAGAGGAGTGTGCTGTCCACACCAAGATGTGGCAGGCCATGGGATCATGGTCCTAGGTGATCCCATGGAGGACACTGTCCCATCTGACAGCAGTCACCCTCAGGTAGTAGCCCAGCATCTGACCTTGGGCATGGAGGTGTCAGTGCAACTTGTGGCAGAGCCAGTTCTCATCTTCAGGGGTGTAGATAATGAACTGTCAGCTCTAGCATGCATGGCTCAAAGCTGTCCAACATACATTCATGTAGGGCTAGCACTGAGCTTGGCTCACACACCACTGTCACATTCAGGTCATCTACAGACACACACACCATTTTTACATGGTCCATCTTGCCTGGTCCCCTTTCTGACTCACACACACACTTGCCAAACTATTGGGTCAGCCTAGGCCTCCTGCACCCCCATACAACACCATGTGCAACTGATGATGCCTGTGCCACATCCCTATCATCATTGTTATCAATGCAGGCAAATTAAGCTATGCGTCTGATGCACAGGGTGATTATCTAAATTAATATGTATGTGTTTCATCCATTGCTGCCTTTGACATGCTACTTGTACTGGTCGCACATTTTGAACACAGTCATTTGTAATGTGTGAACCACATTACGTTGTATACATTACATTGGATGCTGGTGTAATGGCTGTGTAGTCACACAATGAAAGCTGTTTCTTGGCACTGTTTACGTTTCACTTTCAGGATTGTGTAGGACACACCTATGGGTTCACATCTACAATAAACCCATCAATGTCAGATCACAGGATGGAATGACAGCACAGAAGAAAAATGTCAACAGAAAGGTAAAACAGCATAGTTGCATGGCTCCATAGGTTCATATGTGTATAATATGCTAACAAAAACAAGGGCATCTTTCATCCTAGTCATGCATCCCTAAACATTGACAAGGTCTGATACCCTTGGAAAGTGTAAGCGGGGTTTTGGGAGCTGACACAAGGACAAGCTGGGGCATGCGAAGTTAACAATCCACAGTTTCCTTGTGTCCATTAGAGACATTTGTCCTAAAGCAGTTATCATTGTCATGTTCCTCATCCTGTTGTGTAACTTGCACATGATTTGTGTTAGGGTGGAATTGTGCTTCACATGCATGGGGAGCCTGTTACATATTAGTTGTAGTGTCTGGGCTACATACCTGTCTGTCCAACATGTCCTGTTTATACCACTGTCAATGTGTAGGTGTGTAGGATAGGTATTTCTTGTGCTAGTCCTTTCTTGGGTATGCAGGACATACACAGTGCGGTCTGACACCTCCATGCATGGCAGACATACACCTCCCCTCCAAAGCATGTCGGAGACAGGATACACAGTTATGGGCTTGACACGGTCTGCATAGGACATGTTATGTACACTGTGTATTGGTTTACTGTGGAACATCTGTGGATGTAACAGTTGTTGCATATGCCTGGTTAGTTACATGCCAAAGGTGGCATTGCACTCAATGATAGGTGTGATGAATGCCAAATACAGTGAAATAATGACTGTCTTGGATTTACATGCCATATCTTTGTTTATAGGTTACATTACACAGAATGCATTTCCAAATATTACCAACCCATCACAGTCAGAGTCTAGATCATTATCTATGTGTCTGTAAGTCCCTGTCTAATGGGTCAACTGTTGGAGGTGCGCAGTCAATACATTAGTTACCAGGGGTGGATGACTTCCCAAGGGATAATATTGTGCATTCCTTGCCATTTACTGTTAGTCCATGCATCCTACAAAAACTGAATGTCTATGTCAGCCCATCCTGGATAACTGTTGAGTCAGTGTGGGATTCAATAACAGCTCCTGATTTGCAATCTTCTGCAAATTTAGTCAGTCAAATGCCAGACACCTCGGAAACCCAAACACAAGCTCGCTACAAATAATCATACCTCTGCAGTACACAGTACACATAATAGCTCACGCACCACTGTCTCACTGGTCAAACACCTAAGGCAAAACATAAAATCAAACATATTATTCATAGGTGATTACATCAAGAGACATATTGATGTGCCTGTCACCAGGCTATATAAGGGAAAGGTCACGGTCAGCTTTCTGTGAGGTGCCAGGATACACCATATCACACATGCACCCAGGTCTGTCAACATCACGTACTGTTATGACTACATCATAGTTCTTGTTGGCATGTACGACTTAAGACAAACCTCTCTGGACTGTATGCAGAGACATGACTGGGCTGACAGATTATGTGTCTCAGGCAGGTATGCCCTTGGCCTTGAGTGTCAGTGTAAGGGGATCCAATGTCTGTCAGCCTGGGATTACCTGCTCAACAGACCTCAATGTTTTTCCAGAGATGGTCTTTATCTTTCACCCCTGGGATTTTGGCTACTGGCTAATGATGTTGCCACCCTCATAGTGTGCCTTTTAGGTGGTGTCTCAAGGAAAAGCTTTCCAATGAGAAAACTCAATCTACAAACAATATCATGGTTATGCTGCTAAATGATAAGAATGTCATCACTAAAGTCCACTCACTGGAAGCTGTCCTTACCTTGGAAGATGCAGACATTTGTGCAGTCACAGACAACTGGGTCAAGACTGTGGAGAGCACCACAGCCATACCAGGCTACACCTCCTTCCACACATACCAACCTCAAACTTAAAGTGTGCAAAGTAATGGAGGTGGTGTATCCATATTCGTTAAGGATAGATACACATTCAGAATGGTTAGACAGTATGATAGCCTGGAGAAACTGCAGGTGCTGTTGACTGCTTGTAGGGCACCTAATCAAAAATCAAAAGAAGAAAAAGAAGGCCAGCACCAAATGAGTGGAAATAATATATTTTATTATGTGGCAACACCAAAAGGGTGAAATGCAAAGCACTTCACCCAAAAAAATCAGACCGGTTTCTGCAAAAACGGCCTTCCTCAGTGACAGCAATACAATTAATACATACATAAGCCACTTAAATGGAAAAAAGCATAAGCAAAACACAATTCCACTGGCTGATCATAAATGGTCATTAAGACCTGGGTGAACTAATCCACCTAATTTAATAATCCAGCTTCACTCCTTGTGATTCAACGTAGTATGCCAACCCAATATATTTATCCTGTCACCCTGAATTTTATCAATAACCATAAATCTAAATGCAGCAGCATTATGTTTAATGGTATGTCTGTTCAAAGCACTAGAGAGCCTCTGATTGCTATTTCTAATTTAATATAATTAGTTTTAGTTGATTGGTTGGGCTATGTTTTAAATACCTCTGTGTTTTAACATACTTTTGTATTTGGTGTGATGAATCAGTAACCCCGTGAAAGTGCTAACCTTCTTCAATAAAACAGTTTTTTATACATTCTTGGTGTTCCACAGAAGTTTATCCTGTCTGGGCCGTGTTGGCTGACTCACAATTATTTTTCTCAGTTTGGTTGTTTTGCTTGTGAGTCTCCTTTAGCAGGGTGGTCAGCTTATTTTTGCATTTTTGGAACAGGCAACTATGCTAGACTCTACACCAATGCTTTATGCAAGCACGTGTACAACTGCATTGACTCTCCTGTACCTGACAGGGGCAAAACAAGCTCCTCAGGGCACAGCAAACCTGCTTGGTGGACAACTGCCATTAGCAGGATTTACAATAAGAGGTAGACATTGGTGTCTCACAGTAGGAGGGAGGGAGTCCCCCTAAAATGGTAGCCCTCCCTCTTCAGCTTACACAAGCAAATACGTGTTGTGAAGTCCTGCAAAACAAGGTATGGGACAAAATTAGCCTCCTACACAAAGGACAACCACAAGGCATTGTGTAGTCACATGTGTAATGTAAAAGGAAAGGCCCACATTGTTGACAAACTGGTACTTAATGATACCACATATAATGAGCCTGTATATGTAGCTAACATGTTGGCTGACAGGTTCTGTAAAAACTGTACTCCTCTCTCCCCACCACACATCCACCATGACATCTCTAAAAGCTGTCCCATATCTTGTATCTCTAAAGACTAGGTAGTAAATGGCCACTCTAAGGTGACAAACACAGCATCTATTGCACCTGCTAACATCCCAGGCTGTGTCCTATATGGTATCCAACATGGATTACCAACAATTTGAAACTCTTTGCAATCATAGTGTAACCACCAACTGCACCCAGCTGACTGGAAATCATCCACTGTTATCACTTTGTACAGAGGTGGTGCATCCACTGACCATGAGAATGATAGATCTATTAGCCTGAATAGCCATTTCTGTAAGGCCATGGGGCAAATCATCATTGTCCCTATCAACAAAGATATAGGTTATCTAAAAACACTTGACCCTGCACTGTTTGGATCTGTGAAAGGGAGATCATGCCTGTTAAACATAGTGAACATATATGAGGCAGTCACCAATGACCTGGATGAGGAGACATCTGTGCATACAACCACCTGGACTTAGCCAAGTCGGTTGGCACTATCCCCAACTCAGGCATCATTGAAAAACCCTATCCATCTAGCCATCAACAGTAATATCATTAGAGTGGTCACTAACTGGCTCACTGATAGCACTCATATAGTCAGGGTATCCACCTCCAGTAGCAGAGCTGTAACCACTGTTGTTCCACGGGATTCAGTCTTGGGTCATCTAAGGTTTGGAATCCATTTCTCCAATGTACAAACACAAAGTTAATGTCTGTGGCAGACAAGGTTTGCTGATGCCTGCAAACTCAGAGTGGTCATAGACTCTCCAAATTATGTCAACATCCTACAAGAGGGTCATACATGACCAAATAATTGTTGATAGAATTATGGAATTAAACTGTATGTAGTATCATTCCTTTCATTACCAGCAATGTCCTTCCTAAGTAGCACGTCAATAGGAACACCTTAAGTACATA